>NC_139693.1:37776520-38003775 GCF_964106915.1 Podarcis gaigeae
AAGGATGAGATTCGATTAGTTCATCCTCTTAGCTACGATGCCTTGCCAATTTGACTTCTGTGGGGCTAATTCCCTGGGGCTGCAGCCCAAATCTTACGCCTCTGCGTTTCAGGGATGACAAACGAAAATCAAAACATCTTTTTGCTCTAACTGCTTTTGTGTCTGAGATTTCTCCAGAATAGTTGCTGGCAGAACGAATTTGCCCTGGTTTGGTCCATTATCCCCTTCCTAATCACACAAAAGGATGCCAAGGGTTTATACACCATCCTCCTTAGCCAATGGTGCAAAACAGTAGATGTACTTTGTGCCCCCCGCCGAGCCCCACTTTTTGGAATTCTTTGCGTGGAGATTTAGTCAGCAGAAGCTCCCATGAGACATAATATATGCTAAGACCCCAGTTCAAATTACGCCAAAGTCAGCCTTCATCAACTGGTGCTCTTTAAATATTTTGGACTGCAAGTGCCATGAACTGATTTGGTGGGCAGAGGTCAGCCTCTCTTCTTCATCTTCTGCAATTGGGGGGGGGGGAGGGCAGCATACTGTAATGAGCAGCAAGTACTTTGAATGCTACAGGGACATTGGCAAGTCACAATATAAGTCAAAGCTGCCCGCTTTTCATTGTTAACTGGGAACAAGCAATGGGCTGTTAGCTACAAACCCTTCCCCATTATGTTACCTGGAAGAGATTCTGACTCGCCACAGCCAAGTGGGTAGTACAAAGAAAGCTATGGAAAGAGAAGGTTTAACTACAGACCTAAATAATAACTGACCATTTGCAGTCTCATTAATATGCCCCGTTTGTGGAATTCCCTCCCAGAGACAAAATGTTTGTTATGATCTGTTTTCTTTTTTAGAACGCAAATGTAAACTGCTGTACATGGGCTGAATTTTAGCAGCTGAATTTTAGCAGCATGCTTTGGTTTTACTGAAGGTTGCTTCAGGGCCACTGGGGTGGAAATGCACAAACTTTAAATAAAGCAGTATAAATGCAGCTACTGTAGATGCAAGACTTCAAGGTTAGGGGAAGTTGAGCAACAATTTAACATGATGGCTGTCCATGTCCCTCTGCCCGTTTTCCAGAGTTCACAAAGCACAACAGTTTAGAAAAGAAGGGTGTGCGTGGCACAGTTAACTTGTCATCCTGGAGGCTTATTCACACTGCAGATAACGGTGCAGCAGGCAAACACTTTTGTGCATTTACTTGCTCATTGATCCCACAGGGTGCAATGCCCCAAGGCTGGAAGATTACGCTAACAGTCTTGGCTACTTTGGGTCACAGATGCTGTTGGACGCACGCCCCCCCCCCCCTCCAGCAGCTTAACCAACAGTCAGGGATGATGGGAGCTGTAGCCCAGCAACATCTGGGCACTTAAGGCAGAATCTGTAACAATACAACTACTAGTACAAATCAATCCACACCAGGACAACACCAGTAACATTGACAAAGAATTTATCTCTATTACTTAAAGCAGCTTCACTTACAAAATGGTTCACTCTACACATTAGGAAACGTGCAGCATAAGTTATGAATAATTATTACTATTAGTAGCACAGGAAACATAGAAAGTTGCCTTATATCAAGTCAGACACTTGGTCCGTCGAGTTCAGTCATGTTGGTACTGACTGGCAACAGCTCCCAGGGTTTCAGGCAGGAGGTACTTTCAACCCTAGGAACACAACCAGATGCCAAGGAACTGAACCCAAGGCCTTCTACATGCAAAGCAGGTCTCTGCCACCGAGCCCTTCCCCCAAAACACACATCCTCATTGGGGAAGGTGGGGGTGGAGAAGGGGTCCACTTCTATCCCTGTGGGTAATGGTGTCTCTGCAGCTACACTCAAAACAAGGCTGGCAACAGTTCACTCCTACTATGGGAGGAAAGTTCAAGGAGATGCAGATCTTCCTCTCTTGTGGCATCATGAAGAACCAACCGCATTCCTACATGCACACTTCCCTCCTGGGTTCGGCCTTTTGCTCACACTGAAGTGCAAATTGCACAACACCCCCCTGCACGATTACTGAGAAGTCTAAGTAAGTTCGGTGGAATTTACTGCTGTGTAAATGTGGATAGTTTTGCAAGGCAGGTATCTGGAACTGGCATAGATCAACGGACTAGGAGAGTGGTTGGGTGTTCATATTCACATGTAGGTACCTAGTCCTGCCCTGCTGACTCCTATGGGAGGGCTGCAGCTTGGTGCCAGAGCATCTGCTCCCCCCCCCTTCTCTCCCAGACATCTCCAGGGAGGGGAAGAAGGCCTAAGAGTGACTGCTGTTCAGAGCAGGCAGTATGGAGCTATGTGGATAAATGGCCCGATTCTGTATCAGGGTGCCAACCTGAATAAAAGGGGGGGGGGACACAGGTAAGCTGTGGCACACACACACCATTTGAATGGTAATGTGCATCAACTGGGGGGGGGGGCTTCCTCAAATATATACTTTTTGGAGGGGGCGATTTCGACCCCTTGGACTTGGCTCCTACGGAGGTATAAGCCTCACCGCAGCGCTATCAGTTAACTCGGGATCGGTCTAACAAGCATTTGCACAAATTCAAAAGTTGCGGGAGGGAAGCTGGGGCAACTGGGGAGCAGAACTCTTGGCCGGCCTTGCACGGTTTAATTCCCGGTTAACGGGCTGGCATAAAGCTCCAACCTAATTGCCCTCCTGGCACCAAGGTAGGCCGGGCGTTGTCCTCTCCAGCAGGGCAGAGGATGCCAGGGCAGAGAGACTGAGCAGTTTGTCGAAAGCACCTACTGCGCTCTCAGCTTAACGGCTTCCTCCGCCGGCACCACTCGCGCGCGGGCCAGAGCCGAACTCGGAGCAGAGCATTCACACGTTCGCGGAGCGGAAGGGGGCAGGCAGCGGTTCTCCGCCGGAGGGCGCCCCCAAAGGAGCAGGGAAAGAGGGCTGTCCAGGGCGGGTGGGGGAGCGCTCACCATGGCGAAGCCGGAGAGCAGCGCCGAGGTGCGGCTGGAGGCTTTGAGCTTGGCCCGGCTGAGGTAGAGCTTCCGCCAGGACAGCGCCTGCATGGAGTGCTCGTTGAGGCTCATGGGGAGCTCCGGCGGGGCGCGGCGCGCAACGCGGACCTCCGGCGGCTGCTCGGCCTCCTCCGGCTGCTGCTTCGCCCCGCTCGCCCTCACCGGGCCCCCGCCGCCGCGCGCGCCTCAGCAGCCCCCCATGGCGCCCGGCTCGGTGCGCCTCCGTCCGTCACTCCGCCTCGCTGCGCCCCGGCCGCCTCTCCGCAGCGCCTCCCTCCGGGGCTGGGCCAAGACCGGATGCGGCCCGCTGCTGCCAAGTTCCCTTCGCAGGCCCCTCCTGCACGGAGGGAGGGAGCGAGCCAGCGAGCGAGCCAGCGAAGGGCTGCCTGGCTGCCAACCGGCCTGCGGGCGCCAGGGAGCCTTTTACGCACCGGGATGCGCCCGGGCGCACGCGGGCCACTGTCAGGCAGCGCAGGAAAGCACCGGCCCTCGGCCCCTTCTGGGGCATTAGCGGCTGGCCCTCTGTACAGGGAGGCTCCATTTAGCCGGCCTGCCCTGTTGGGTCGGATCCAAGGAGTCCAGGGTTGAGGGGCAGCGCGGCTCTCTCGAGGTCGCGGTGCTCTGAACTCCCATCAACCCCAGTCGGGGCACAGGAGCGGCCTCCCTCGGGGAGCAGGTAGTGGTAGTCAACCTGGCGCCCTCCAGATGTGCTGGACTGGCTCCCATGGGCACCAGCCAGCAAACTAGTCAGGCTGGCAAAGGCTGATAGGGAGCGTAACGGGCTCTCCCCGTGGCCGACCGAATGCGCGCAAAGAAGGGCGCCCGATTCTCTCCCCCGTCGGCTACACTGCCTCTGAACATGGATGCTCCATTTAGGCAACATGGCTCACTGGCATTCAGCCCAGCTCTCCTCCCTGAATTTGCCGCACCTATGCCCGATTCAGATTTCTAGGTGCAGTTATGGTATTTCAGGACGCGGCAGAGGGTTTGGGCGAGTGTATATCCTGGTCGCGGTGTCATCCGAGAAAAAGCACCAATGACTGACATGTGTCATTTATTTTAGACTTTTTAAAAAGGGGAGGGGGAGCCCCTATAGGAATCCGCGGGGAAAGCTATTTTTCGTTGTTCGACGCTTCTCGTTGCCTTTTACAGACTCTTACAAAATGAAAGAGGAGCCGGCATACAAATGGAGCTTTCACATTTCCCTCTCCATTTGGCACAGTGCTGGGATTGTGAAGAAACGCGGGCTCCGAAAACCATGGCTACGGCACGCACTGGAGATTTTAATGAGCTGCTACTTTCTCGCCCCCCGCTCAGCTGGTGGCCGGGGAGGGCAGGCCGACCCTTCATTCTCACCCTGTGGCAGAATGGGGAACGAGTTCAGCGGGAGCAAAAGCTGCTGGAACAGGTTTAATTGCCTGCCTGGAGCTCCCAGCGACCATCCTTGGGGGCGGCTGCTCTGCGGAAGGCGATGGCTCCCCACGTGGCCGGTGATGCCGCCTGGGCAAGATCCTGGGCCAGTTTATTCGCGAGCCCAATCAGCAGAATGGCACTGCAGGGCTTGGGCATCTTCATTTGAAGTGAGGTGACACACACTGCAGCCTCAGGAGAGGTAACCCTGAAGTAATTAAGTCCAGAGTTCTTACTGCACCGCCGTCTTCAGGCCTGCAGCATTTACAACAGAATCCTCGGCACATTTACTGAGAAGCAAATTCCACTGTGGCCCTAGTAACAATGCAATCCCAATAATATATTCAGAAGAAAATCATATTGAATTCAGATAGGCTTACTCCCCAGTAAGTAGGTTTAGGACCATGGACACAACTGAACTCTTTAAAATGTGTCCCTACTTAAGCAGGGAGGTGTTTTAATTTAAAATTAAAAAAACTTTAAAACACTACCAGTAGCAAGCATTTTCTCAAGAGGCCTTGGGGCGGCGGCGGGGGGGGGGGGAGGTTTGCCACATAAAAGGACCCTCTTCTAAGAAAGATGCTAATCACAACATATGTGCTTTTTTTCTTTAAAAAATGTTTAGGGGTACTCTCATTTTGACTCAAGAAAACCACCATTTTATAGTTCAAATAGGGAAAAATAAATACAGTAAATGGACAAAAGTACAAAGATTCACAAAATGTTTAGGGGTATGCGTACCCCCAGGAAAAAAGCACTGTGTGCATTTATCTAAAAACTAAAGTATGCATGCATCTTGTTTTGGAAACAATTGTTTTTACAAACATTGCAAAAACAAACTAAAGATTAATTTGTTTGACTGAAACCCACATGCTTAATCAACTAAGATTTCTTTAATGGGCCACAGTCTTAATATTCATGTTGTAATGTTCTGGATGTTTTCATCAATTATGACAGGGGCATCCTGTGTAGGGACTGCACACTGCCCCTGCCAAAGCCTTGCATGGCCAAACCCTGGCTCACTGGGATGGCGCTGCTTCTGCTGCTGGGACGATGCCTGAGAGATTGTGCAAGGCCTCTGGGAGATCTTGCAGGGCTCTCATGAGATCTTGCTGGAAGCAACCACTGCGATGGGGGGGGGCAGTGGGGTGTGTGCCCCTTAGGTTATTATTATTTATTAAATTTGGACACTGTCCTTCATCTGCATATCTTGAGGTGGTTCACAGCATAAAAATACAAGATAAAAATACAAAATACATAAGAAAACAAAACAAATAACCCCATTCCCCCCCCCAAACACATTTAAAAGGGTATAGGATGTTAATCAGCCCAAAGCCTGGTCAAAGAGGAATGTTTTTGCCTGTTGCCTAAAGGTGTCTAATGGAAGGCGCTAGCTGAACTTTCCTAGGGAGAGCTTTCCACAAACTGGAAGCCACTGCAGAAAAGGCCTGTTTTCTGTTACCACCCTCCATACCTCTTGTGGGAGAGGCATACAAAGGGCCTCAGGTTATGATAGCAAGGTCCGGGTAGGTTCATATGGGCTGAGGCGGTCCTTGAGGTGTTGCAGTCCTGAGCCACTTAAGGCTTTATAGGTCCAAACCAGCACTTTTTAATTGGGCCCAGAAAATAATCAGCAGCCAGGCCAGGATTGGTGTGATACGTTTCTGAACCATCTTCAGAGGCCATCCTACGCACGATGTGTTGCAGTAGTCTATCCTTGAGATTACCAGAGCATAGAAAGAAATTAGGCTACCCCTGTTCAGGGACTGGGCCACCAGCCCAAGATGATGGAAGGCACTCTGCGCCACTGAGGCCACCTGAGCCTCAAGTGACAGCAAAGGACCCAGAAGTACCACCAAGCTACATATCTGCTCCTTCAGAGGGACTGTAACCCCATCAACAGCAGGCAACCCCCCTTCCGTACAGGCCAGGCCAGGGAACTGCCCACTAAGAGTGCCTCAGTTTTACCTGGCTGCGTCTGTCTGCCTCAAGGACAGTCTGGTCCTGAATTATGGTATCTTTAATTCTCACCTTTTGATTTATCCTCCAGTTCATCTCTGTGATTACAGTCTTGTGAGATATGCTCTTGTATTATGCAAAGTGGAGAAATGGCTCTCCATTCATGGCCAAGAACCTGAGTTTCGCCCTTCTGGAAGGTGGAGGCAAACCTCAGCCTTTGCCTGACGGTATGTGTGAGAGACCTGAGAGGGAAAAGCGAGTACAATGCTTGCTAGGAAACACATGCATTTATAAGGAAACAACATAGGCCTCTTGTTTCAGAAATGCTATCTTAAGCAGATCCGTGCACATAGATCTGATCAACAGGCTCAAAACTCTGTAGCCAACAGGTGATAATAAATCAATGGGTGGCAGGTGTTTCCTTAGAAGATTAAAGTATTAAACAGTTTAAAAATAAATATACCTCCAAGTGGTATACCACACACAGACACACAATCACTTAATTTAATAAAAAATAACCACCCAAGAAAAATAAAACAAAAGCATAACAACATGTACTGTAAAAACATTTAAAACAAAACTTCAAGCACACAAAATGGGAATTAAGCGCACAAAACTCTGATTTTACGGCAGAGGTGAGGGCATTCTGTGGTATAGGAGCAGCAGCAGAAAATGCCTGTTTTTGGGGGGCCGTGCCCTATGAAATTCTGTAGGGTTTGGTGCTGCAGCTCGAATTTCCCCAAATGACCTAAGTGATCTTACAAGCCTGTGCAGGGGCTGGTGGTCATCCAGGTAACCCGGCTCCAAGTTGTTCAGAGCTTTTTATGCATTTATTGGACATGGCTGCTCACCATCTGCATTATCTAGCCCTGTTATTTACAAAGATAACACTATTCCAGAACTTAATGTAAGCCACATCATGGCTTCCCCCACTGTCATATATGCCATCTGACATCAGTTCAGACCATTAGCTCAATATTGTCAGCCCTGACTGGCAGCACCTCTCCAGGGTTTCAGATAGGGAGTCTTTTTAAGTTCTACTTGGGAGATGCTGGAGAGAGAACTTGAAGCTTTCTCCATGCAAAGCAGATGCTCTAGCACTGAGCCACAACCCTTTTCCGTTTGTCCCTCCTGCAGAGGACAAGCCTACAGAACATAAGAAAGGATTGAACCTGACATTAGAAATGGCAGTGCCCAAAAACAAGCAGAACATTTCAAGCACCAGGACATTCTGTTTCTGATCTTTAAGATGGTCATCCATGAACTTCAGAGTGAAATTTCAGCAAGAAACTGCCAGGATGGTTAACTTACCAAAAAGTTTGGTACTATTCATTAGGGTCCGAATGGAGGCAATAGGTTCTTGCCCTGCTATAGGGCAATGCAAAGATGGTTGTGTTGCCACCAACACTTGGTGCTTATTTTGCACACATTGCTAAGCAAACGGTCTGAGATTGTGCTTTTTGAATTTTATTGCCATTTAACTCCAGCATTTACATTTTGCACCCTTTAAATCCATGTGCAGTATATGCATGCCTGCCAACTGAGATTCACACTGCATGTAGCTGAGGCAGTGGACCCTAGTATTGCAAATGTTTATGCCATAATAAATTTAAGGTACTGTACTACAAGCCTCTTTTTAATCTTTTGTTAAACAACACATTTATCCTCCTCAAACAAGGTACAGTGGTAACTTGGGTTACGTACTTAATTCGTTCCGGAGGTCCGTACTTAACCTGAAACTGTTCTTAACCTGAAGCACCACTTTAGCTAATGGGGCCTCCCGCTGCTGCCACACCGCCGAAGCACAATTTCTGTTCTCATCCTGAAGCAAAGTTCTTAACCTGAAGCACTATTTCTGGGTTAGTGGAGTATGTAACCTGAAGCGTATGTAACCTGAAGCATATGTAACCCAAGGTACCACTGTATATGAGGAGTGCTGTGATGCACGTGTATCATTATGCAAAAATTTAAAATGAAATCATGCCTTTTTCTTCAGAACTACTCGTTTATTCACAAGCAATTCATGCAGATTAACTAGCTACCATCCAAGACACATTTACCTGGGAGTTCCAACTAAGTGACATCTATCCATGTTATAGTGACTAACACAACAGCTAATCAAGTCTTATCATGTATTGTTTCTTATTTTTTATTTATCAATAAACCAAATATCAAGAATTTACTGTTGAAAGCAGCATAAGGTTGGGCATTATCTGTGAACTTGTTCCAAAACATTGCAAAAAAATATCTATTTTCCCATAAACCTGAGGCTGGTTTAGATGTACCCTTTTGTAATAAATTAGCTGAATCATGGTCAGTATAGACCAAATCTCAATCAATTCAGATATAGGATATACGCTCCCCCCCCCCCCATTTTTAGCTAGTATAATAATAACAACCACCAAAACCACCACCTGAAGGCTGAACACTATTTATTTATCATTTTCCAGAATAATATATTTTAGATAACCAAGCAAAAATTCTTAAGGTTCCAAGGGGATATGATATCCTAACATATAAAAAGATATAAGCCTGAACAGATTTCCAGAATAGTTCTACAGTATTTGAGAATTCCAAACGATATGTATGTGATTTGCTTTATTTAATCCAAATCTTCAACATTTATCCAATCCTAATTATACATTAAATTCAATTTATAAGGCATTAAATACCATTGATAAAGGGTTTTAAAATAGTTCTTCTTCAGGTCTGCTGAAATTTTATGAGAATGGAAGTTGTCCCAAATCCCTGCAACACACTTCATGCCATCATCTCAGCAGTCCTTACAACAACTCTGCGGAGAAGGCGACCATCACCATCTCCATTCCTTTGCCATGCTGCAAACAGGAGGGCCACAGTTGAGAGCAGATTACCTGAGATCACCTGACAGAGGTGAAGTGTCAAGAACTTCCTGGTTTCCAGCTCAGCCTCTGCCTGCACACAGATGCTCCTCCTTTCCAGGGGGGCATGGGGGCTGTTTTATGGGGGAAGGAATCACTCCTCTCCTCCAAACTGACACGAGATGATCCGTAGAAGACAGAACTTGCCCTGTAGACCTCTAAGAGCACATTGTGCCTCTGACAATATGGACCTGAGGCTTGCCTGGAAAACAACAGATTCAGTTTGGGAGGTGGGATTCTCTCTCCCAGCCCAATACCCCCCCCCACGCCAGGCTGTCTGGTGCCCCTGGATTATGGGGTGCAGGGCCTGTTAAAAAGAGCGCGCGAAAAACCTCTTTGCAGATTGCCAGCTCTCTCGTTCACTCGGCCCAGGAAGAGATAAGAAATACAGGAGATCCCCCCCCCCCCGATGCAGCTTCCACTTCCTGGCGGCTTCTGGGTCTCTCTGCCAGCCCCTGATCTCGCCCCAGTCCGCCCTCCTCGGCCTCTCTCCGCCCTCCCCAAGGCAGTTGCTGCCAGGGTCCCCTCCACCTCTCCAGGACCCTTGCAGAGCGCAAGCTGCCCTTTCCTCCAGCCCCCTCCGCCGCTCCTCTCGTCGCCCCCCACCCCAGCCCTACACTCACGTGTACGTCCCCATGCACACGCGCAGCCTGCAGCGCCTGCGTGCTTGGGCGCATTCGTGATCCGCCAGCATCCTTCGCCAAGATGCGCGCCGGGAAGGACCGGCCGCGGTCCTGCGCGGAGGGCGCCCCAAGCGCGGCTCTCCCGCGCCGCCGCCGCCTCCCCCCCCCCGCCCCAGTGTTTACGTTCCGGGGGCTGCCATGACGCCTGCGCGCGCCCTCCCCCTTCCTGCCCGCCCCTCCCTCCCAGTATTCTCAATGCTGGGAAATGATTGTTGAAGGACTTTTTGCATAAGAAATACACACACACAAAAAAAAACACAACAACAATCCTAAAGCCCCCCCCCCCTTCACCGTCGACCGCCTCGCCTGCTGGGGCTGCCGCTTGCGCAGCTCCAGTGCTTCCTCTGCCCCCCCCCCCGCTGCTAAAACACACCCACCCACCCCAGAAGTGCAGATTGCAAAATTTGCAAAAGGGGGAGGGAGAGGGGAAAAACTTTGCAGAGACCCGGATGGCCTTCTGGAGGGGTGGGGGGCTGGCTGCGGGTTTGTTTCTAGAGGCACTCGGAGGTGGGGGGATCCCCCCCTCCCGGGGTTTCCCCTTCTCTTTCGTTTTGCAAACCTTGTGTGTGTTTTGGGCCAACCCCCCCGGCAGGAAGAGCCCCGGCCGAACCTTTGCAGCAGGACCCAAAGGAGGAACTGTTGACAATTAAGAGATGAAACTCTTCAAAAGATGGAGGCAGAGAAAGACTCTGGAAGAAGATTGGTGTGTAGTGATACGTTGTTGTTATTATTATTATGGTGTTGGTGGTTTGGGGAGTAGGTTGGGTTGGGGGGCGGAGAGGGGGGGTTGTTTTCAAGCGATTTTGCGGAGGTGGTGAGAGCGAGAGGCTGTTTGCAGGGCGGAGGGGAGCTGCTGGCGTGTCTGTGTTTGGGGCTTTAAACCCCGGGCATTGTTGCTGGGTGTGTTTTAAAGTGCTTTGCAGGAAAACGGCGGCGCCTCTCAAGTGTGGTGGGGGGGCACAGCTGGTGCATTGCATCTCCCCCCCCCCATCCTCCTCCTGCGACCCCTCGATCATGCGAGCAAAGGAGAAGAGCCCAGGAAGCTCCGCTTGCGAGTTGGGCTCAAACACGCTTTGGGGGTTGTTGCTGCCCCCGTAGCCCAGCCAGCGTGTTTGTTGCTGTGTGTGCCTCTTTTTTAAAAAATGGGGGGGGGAGATTTAACTCCTTCCTGGCCCCCTTTCCCCCAAACCTTGACTGAAAACACTCCTGCCCCTCACCCCACTCTCAGCCGTGGTTTGTTTTGTTTTAATGCACTGAATGCCACGCTAGGTTTTGAAGAAACGGGGGTGCATTGTGGGGGGTTTGCAAAAGTCGGGGGGGGGGGCTCTAGCCCATAAATCCCATGTTACATAATGCAATGTGTTTTTTAAGAGGCTGGCTTCCGGTGTGACTAGGGAAACAGTTGGATTATGTAAATGTGTGCCCGGGCTTGCCTGTTTTGCGTTTCTTCCTGCGAAAGAGTTGCTGGTTTTTCGTTTCCAACGTACGGGCAAGAAAACCCCGCCATCGTGGGAGGAGCGGGCTGCCTAATAAACTCCCCCCCCCCCACATGGCTGGCTTTCCTTGTTGCTCGTTTGAATGGGCAGTTTGCTTCTGCGCCCCCCGCTTGCCTTGCCGGGTGAGGTTTGCCCACCTGGCCCTTCATGACCTGACGGCTGAGCCCAACCCTGGCGACAGGGAGAGTCAGCAGGCCTTCAGGCTGGACTACCGATTTGCAATATTCACGACCGAGTACCGTTCACACGCACACGCGTCCCCTGTTAATTTAGGGTTAGGAATCCTCAAACAGGGGGTTGGAGGGGTAGACCGCGCTCCAGCTGCAGAATACATTTTACTTGCATTTTGAAAACTGGGCTGTTCCCGTCCCCATGATCCATGCGCTGCAAAAGCCGACTTCTGCCTTGCACGCTGCAAGCCCTCTGGCCCCATCCTTTCCCCTCCACGCTGACTTGCGCGTAGGACCTTATTTTGGTATATTTCTTTTTGTGTCTACGTGTGGCCCTTTTCCTGCAACGACCGAACTTCTGGTCTGTCTGCCCAGAGCGCACACAGAGAGTATGTTTCGCTCCCGGTCGCCCTTCAAACGAAGCGCTACCTCTACACGTTTTGCACGTGTATGCACCGACGCACACGTGTATGTGTTGTGTTCTCACCACCACCACCTTCCCCGTCCTGCAGCGATCGATCGGCAGGAGGCTGTACGACGAGGACGAGGACCTCTCCGACGTGGAGGAGATAGTCAGCATCCGCGGCTTCAACCTGGAGGAGAAACTGAGGAGCAAAATGTACCGCGGAGACTTCGTGCGACCCATGGAGGGGAAAGGTAACCCGGGGCGCCTCTCCAAGGCCTGGGCCCCAGCGCCGGCTTGGGAGACCTGGGCGCGCCGCCTGGGCGCGTCGCGGGGCGGGGAAGGGGTTTCCCTACCTGCCAGGCGGAAACCCCCGACGGCTTCTTGGCCCACGTGCAAATTGCCTGGTGAAGTTCGTATTTCCCGCCAGCATCCCCTATTCTAGGGGATCCGGTGACGAGGAGCAAGAGGGGGAGGAGGAGAGCGGGCTGGGAGAAGAAGAGGCAACGGCTGGGTGACTCACGCCAGGGGAGCCCGGCCGGGAAGCGAACCTTTTGCAGACGTGCGCTTCGCGGGGCGCGCGTCCCTTGACATGCCGATGGCAGCTTGGAACGTAGTGCATGGAAATAAAGAGAGAGAGGTTTCTTAAAGGAAGTGAAATGATTTTGCACCACCGATTTCTACCCCAGCCGCAGCCTCCCCGCCCGGATATGTCCACAGCGGGTGGCGGAGTTGACCTGGCCTGCCTTGACGCCCCTGTTGCAGTGGAAGCAGCAAGGCTCTTGCGGGGACCCCGCCTGCTCCCTCCTGCCTGTCGGGGGACCTCGGGCCTCCCAGGTGCACGTTCCTCTTCAATTCAGAGGTCTTGTGCACGCTTCCTGAACGGGTTTGAAGGATGCTAGTAGCAACTAGTTTCTTCCCCCCAAGAGGCTGCAGGATTGGCCTTGGTGTTCAGGCTTGGGGTACCTGTTTGGGTTAAGTGTTATGCAAGCAATTTACTGTCCAGTTCTTTATATAATTCTTTGCCACTCTCCCAATCAATCCACTTGTACCTCTTCCTTTGTGAATCTTTTTTCCTCTTTTGATGAAATGGCTCCTACAATGTAAGGCCCATTTAACTCAGTTATTACAATATGTAAATCTATATGTAAAAAAAATATTATAATGTTTTTCAGTGGAATTTTTTTCTGTTTCATAAGTTCATCAGTAACATGGAATGGGTGCCAATTTCAAATTCCCCGTTTTTCCATTTTAGAATATTCAACAATAAATATAAATCACACACAAATCCAGTATAGTTTTCTGTGACTTTCCTCCCTGCTCTTCTGCAGTTCCTTATTTTTCTATCAAATTCTTACTGCATATCTTAATTTATCCTTTTTACCCATTTATCCTTTTTAATTCCCTTAGTATATTTACTGCTCATTTATATCATACCTGCTTATGTTTTTAGTTGTCTACAGTTTGTTTTCATATATTCAATAAATCCCCCCCATTTTGCTACAAAGAGTTTATCACCCTGTTCTCTTAATCTTCTGGTAAGTTTAATCATCTCTGCATATTGCATCAATTTTAGTTGCCAGTCATCTCTTTTTGGGGTCAGATCCTCTTTGCAGTTTTGTGCATATATCATTTGGGCAGCCATGGTACCATACATAAATAGATTTTTCTGATATTTCATCACGAAGTATACCTAAAAGGAAAGCTGCTGTTTTTCAAACAAAAGTTATTTTAAACATTTTTTTTTCAATTCATTGTAAATAATTTCCCAGAAGGCTTTTGCAACCTTACAGGACCACAAGATGTGAAAAAAGTACTCTCTCTCTCTTTACATTTCCAACATACTAGTATATTGGATTTAGACTTACACATTTTTGCCAGCTTGGTAAGCGTCAAATACCACCTATACTTCATCTTCATGTAGTTTTCTTTTAACGAGTAGCATGCTGTAAATTTTAAATCTCCTTTCCAAAGTCTTTCCCATGCTGCCATATCAGTATTATAGTCTATATCCGTTACACAGTGTATCATTAACCATTTTAACCTTTGTTTCCCATTCTAATAATAATTTATACATTTTAGACATTACCTTTTGGTTGTTCTTTAGCAGGTCTTTTTCTAATTGTGAGGTTTGAGTTGTAAGGCCAATTTTTTAATCAATCTTAAAAGTCTCATTTAGTTGATGATATTGTAGCTAACTTGTTAAAAATCCACTTATTTCTTCAAAAATAGTTAGTTTATTCTCCCCTTCCTTCTCTGTTAACAATTCCTATAAGTTACCCAGTCCTCTTCCATGTTCTTTTCCCCCCACCGCTATAGCTTCTAGTGGTGAGAGCCACTTTGGTGTTTTTTTTTACAGCAAGTTTTTATATTTATCCCATACTCTGTATAGATGTTTTCTAAATTATATGTTGGTGAAACTTTCATGGATTCCAGTTTTCCCATGCCACAAATATGCATACCAGCAAAATTTATGATCATGTCCTTCAAGATCCAAAATCTGTGAGTTCTTCAATAAAAACCACTCCTTTAACCAGCAAAGACAGAATGTCTCATAGTATAGTCTTAAGTCTGGTCTGGAGAAGCCACCTTTCTTTCACATCAGTCAATTTTTTTTGAGCCCTATCTGAAAAAATGGCTTCAAATAGTGGTTTGTTGGCAATAGATGCACCAGAGAAAAACCCCTGGGCAAGGTTCACATATAACATTTGTTTAATAAGCTGATAGGATAAATAATAAATAAATAAAATAAAGTAATAGCATTATGTGAACCAGCCTAACCTACCTCATAGGGTGGTTGTGAGGATACAATGGAGGGGGAAGAACTGTCTTCAGCTTGGAAGGAAGGTGGAAGGTGTAGTCAACAAGGCCCCATCTGCACTAAACATTTAAAGCAGTATCATATTTTAAACCAGTGCTTTTTTTGCAGGGGGGCGCATACAGTGGTACCTCGGGTTACATACTCTTCAGGTTACAGACTCCGCTAACCCATAAATAATGCTTCAGGTTAAGAACTTTGCTTCAGGATAAGAACTGAAATCTTGCTCCGGCGGTGCGGCAGCAGCAGGAGGCCCCATTAGCTAAAGTGGTGCTTCAGGTTAAGAACAGTTTCAGGTTAAGAACAGACCTCCGGAACGAATTAAGTACTTAACCTGAGGTACCACTGTACTCCTAAACATTTTGTGAATCTTAAGTTTGGCCTCATTGAGGGGTTGTATTTTAATATAAGTAGGAAAATGAGAGTATGCCTAAACATGTTTTTAGGGAAAAAGCACTGGTTAAGCCACTCTAGGAACTGAAGCTCTGCGAGGGAAACTCTTAGCACCCTTAGTAAACTATACTTCCCGTGATCCATGGGGTGTGTGTGGAAGTGCTGCCTGTTAAAAAGTGATGTCATAGCGCTTTAACGGTATTGTGCAGATAGGGCCCAAGTTGTCTTTATGCTTTGGTTATGGACTTCCTGGAAGGCTTTTGGAAACTGGGCTAGATGGATGTTTTGTTGCTCTCTCATGACTTTCCCCCTCTCTCATATTTTTCCTCCAACCAGATTTCACTTTTGAGTATGTGCAGCGAGAAGCACTTAGAGTCCCCCTCATCTTCCGAAGTAAGGATGGACTGGGAATTAAGTAAGACAGTACTCCTAATGTTTAACAATATACCTCTGTTTCAATTGGATGCGTAGCTTGCCCCATTCCTTATGAGGAATGGCTAAGGGAGCTGGGCATGTTTAGCCTGGAGAAGAGGAGGTTAAGGGGTGATATGATAGCCATGTTCAAATATATAAAAGGATGTCACATAGAGGAGGGAGAAAGGTTGTTTTCTGCTGCTCCAGAGAAGCGGACACGGAGCAATGGTTCCAAACTACAAGAAAGAAGATTCCACCTAAACATTAGGAAGAACTTCCTGACAGTAAGAGCTGTTCGACAGTGGAATTTGCTGCCAAGGAGTGTGGTGGAGTCTCCTTCTTTGGAGGTCTTTAAGCAGAGGCTTGACAACCATATGTCAGGAGTGCTCTGATGGTGTTTCCTGCTTGGCAGGGGGTTGGACTCGATGGCCCTTGTGGTCTCTTCCAGCTCTATGATTCTATGATTCTATGATTCAAGGGCCTGGGGTGGGTAATAAAGGCCGCCGGTGGCCTTTCTGAATGAAACATACACACAAGGGCCGACTTTTGGGGGATATGCAAAGGAAGCAAATCCCGAAATAGAGGGGCTGGCTATGTTTTGGGGTTTGCCTCCTTTGGAGTGTCTGCAAAACCTGAGTCTGGTCTTCCAGTAGCAAGACAGAGAAGAGTTTTTCAGATGGTGTGGCATCCCATTTTAAAGGACCACTTCTCTTGCCTTGGGAACACTTTCATTCTCATGAAATGGAATTGCCCTCAAGGTGTCATCAGACTTGACACAACCTTAGCACAACCCAGCATTGGCAGTGGACAGGGAAGACAGGAGCTGTTCTTCCAAGAATAGCTGGAGGTTCATGGGTCCCCCTTACTAAGCAAATAACTGCTGCTGGCCTCATAAGCCTAGTAGTAGTGGCTGAAGTGCCTGAGCTCTGAACAAGGAAGTCTTAACATTCAAATCCTGGTTGTCCCATCAGTAAAGTAGGTGAGCTACTCAAAACTCAGCCCCAAAATCTTCAGTCTAATATGGGGGAAACCAATGCTGACCTACTTAACAGGTCCGCAGTAGGAGAACTAAGTTAGTGTCTGTAACATCCTTCAAATGCTCTAAAAAGTGGTGATGTGTATTATGAGTTTGGGGTGGGGGACAGAATCCGCCATTTGCTTTTTCTGACAAATCCCAGCCACCAAGTTATTCTTCTCATCCCTGAAATGGCTAAGTTTAAAATGGGCAAAACACATTTTTACAACCCTGGGTTGGCCTGTGGAACTCACTGCCACAGTTACGGTGAGGTCCAGTAGCCTAAACTGGCTTTTGAGAAAAGAAAAAATTAATAAATGGACTGTCGATCTGCAACCCCAATACCCGGAAGCGTAGCTCCCATGCTCAGAGATGATATATCTGCCTGAGCATCTGATTTGAAGAATTCTTAACACCCTCATTGGGAGCTTTTGTGTGGCGTGTAGCCAGCCATGGTCAGAAGGCAGGTTGCAAGCGCTGAGGGAGAGTGGGGCAGCCCAAGATGGCAGTTCTTGTGTAAATTTCCTCTTGTCTGTGTTTACCTCCCTGAATTCAAATTGATCCCCTCCTTCCTTTGCTGATTTCAGGATGCCGGACCCAGATTTCACTGTACGAGATGTCAAGCTGCTAGTTGGTGAGTTTGGTTTAGATACGCTGCTTTTCGTGCTTTGGGGGTTGGGGAGAGAGAAAGAAAAATTACCTCTGTTGAAGACTGCGTCCAAAAGTATTCAGATGCCCACATATTCCTTGCATAAATTGTACAAATAGGCCCACAAAAATGACTAGTTCACATAGCTGTATTTGCCTGGTGTACTCACAAATAACCTATGTGACTCCGTTGTCTACCTGTCCCTACCTGTGTTAAATTAAGCCTCCTTATTCAAAGGTAGTGTATCTGAGTATTAGATTCTGGAGACACAACTATGTTGCTTTCGTGCCTTTCTTGTGGGCTTCCTGGAAATCCTCAGGTCACATCTTAGCACTCTTGTTGTGCCACGTAATAGCCTGAAAGGGTTTGGGTTTGGAGTGAGGAGGATAATATCTCTTTCTGTTATGAAAGTTTTCCTGTAGTGTCACTTGGCGCAAACCTTTATTTACCATGGGTGATGAGACATGGCGCTCACAAGCCTGTTGGTCCCTACCATGGCTTTCCCCACTAGGCCACATTGCCTGGGGCAGGTGGGCGTTGTCCCAAACACCCAGAGAACACCAGGTTGGTGAAGACTGATTGAAGCAGTAGGTACAACTATTTTGCTAAGGATAATGGCGGTCCATTTGCAGGACAACACAAAGACCCAAGGCAGCTATGTCCTAGAGGTCTTCAGTGCCCAGGATCGCTGCGTAATACATACAGAATAAGGATTTTATTGAGCCATATTAATCCAAATGAAAGTCAAACATTTGCTTGTTAGCCACGACATTAAGTGTTTTTTCCTAAGCCAGAAATGAGACACCCACCACTTAGCTAGAGGGCACATATAATCTCACAGTTTTTTTTCATACTGTAAGGAGGTGAGTTCTTCCCAGGTGGGGTTGGTGTCAGATGGGGATCTGTTGTTGAGCCGCTGTTTTGTTCATGTGTGTGTCTTTTCTTTTAAAGATATAGCATTGCACTGTAAACTTCTTAAATGTATAAAGGCCTTGCTGGATTCATTATGCAGAAAGTTGCTAAAAGAAGCTGCAAAGGACATATTAAACATTATAATCTGTATAAATGATGCACATTTGTTTACATCTGCAGAATTGTACATAATTTATTCTTCTGCTAGCCATGTAGCTATACAGAAGCCTTACCACAGAGTACACTCATACCTCGGGTTACAGACGCTTCAGGTTGTGCGTTTTTGGGTTACGGACGCACCGAAACCTGGAAGTACCAGAATGGGTTAATTCTGGGTTTTGGCACGTGCACAGAACCACTAAATCGCGTTATGCGCAGAAGTGCCGAATTGCAACCCGTGCGTGCGCAGGTGCTGTGGGTTGTGAACGTGCCTCCCACACAGATCAATTTCGCAACCCGAGCGTCCATTGTACTTCTTTCTTGCAAGCTTAGGCTTCTGGATATTGCCAGATACCATCCAGATACCTTCAAGCCTATCTGTTTAACCATGCGGGCTGAAAACCTGCTTTGAAAACGAAGCATTCCTGAAAGATCGAAAGCTGTTCTGTTATGCACTTGGCTGTTGTAAGCACAGTTATATATCACAGCATAATGTCGCTAGTGCTGCTGCACTGTGGGAGCATATCCTAAGATGCTGTGCTTGTGCTGGGAGAAGAGTGGCTTTATGGAACAGACTCCCTCAGGAGGTTGTGGACTCTCCTTCCTTGGAGGTTTTAAAGCAGAGTGGATGGCCATCTGTCAGGGATGCTTTAGCTGAGATTCCTGCAATTGCAGGGGGTTGGACTAGATGACCCTCAGAGACCTTCCCAACTTTCATCCTATGATTCTATGGTTTATGTAAGTTGGGTTTCTCTTGAACTAGGTTAAACCTGGGACAAGAGCAGCCGGGAATGGATGGCTTGACTTTGCCCAGCTGCAGTGCCCCCACTGCTGGTGGCAAAAGGGTAGCATTGCACCTTCTGGCCTGGCAGACATTAGATCACAAATGGAGCCGATTGGATCCCATCTGGCTCTCTAAAGGTCCTGATCCTCGCCTGCCTCCTCAGTGTCCAAGCTGTTGCACTATCTGCTTGCTTGCAGGACAAACGTCGCTGGCAGAGAATGGCTGACAACATTGGTACATGGCAAATGAGGACCTTTTGGGACCCTCAACAGCAGGTGTGGGGCACACAGATATGTGCTTGGCACTCTGTGAAATGTCGCCCCTGTCAGTGCCCATTTTTGGTGTTAAGTCAGAGGTTTTGTGTGTGTGTTAAGATTGCATCTAATCCATCAGCCTGAGCCAACATAATAAATGTAGACGTGGCGTACTTTTTAACAACAATGCAAAATGAAATAGAACAAAATCCTTAGCATAGGACCGCTGGGTGGGGTGCAAGTGTTTCAATTCCCCGTGCCACTCTTTTTTGCAGAGAAGAATGCTTGCATTACTTCCTTTTAGCCACACAACAACCCTGCAGGGCGGGTCTGGGCAAGAGGGAGGGTGATCTTGAAGATCTGACCTAGCTGCAGCCCTTTGAAGGATGCCTGAATGACTGTGAGGTCTCGTGTGTGTGGTCTCCCTTTCCTGCTTTTAGGATCAAGTTTATTAGCTAGAAGCCTTTCCATCTCTGGGCCGCAGCAAGGAGTTAATGGCACCACTTGGTTTTAACAAGCTAGAGTAATTGTCTCTTTCCTTTTAAAGGGAAGTTTAACGGTTTTCTCTCGTCTTTGGGGGGGGGGGTGAGATGCCCACTCCTTTTTCCTTTCCTCTCCCCTGATGCCACAATCAGAGCCCGGACAAGCGTCTCTTGCCATTGTGAGCCTGGTCCCCCTGCTGACCCAGAGAACTACCGGAACATCAGCCTTTTGTCTATCATCGGGAAAATCTATGCAAAATTTTTGCTGTCTAAGCTGTCCCATTGGGCATACGACTCAAATTTGATTGGCCATGAGCAAGCGGGCTTTAGGAACAATTATTCGACCACTGACCATATGGTAATTATGTATCATCTTGCCAGAAAATATTCTGCCCCGAGTCGGGGGCGCCTATGTGTCGCTTTCATAGACTTAAAGGCCGCCTTCGACAGTATCCCAAGAAACTGTCTATGGAAGAAATTAGAGAGATGGGGCATAGATAGAAGGCTGTTATGGCTTATAACCCAATTACACCACGGGTCGTCGGCTAGAGTGAGACTCACACCGGCGGGAAACCTATCCAACGAGGTCCCAATAAATAGAGGAGTACGCCAAGGCTGCATTTTGGCCCCACTCCTCTTCAACTTGTTTATTAGCGACATGAAGCTCTTTCTGAGTGAGTCTCAAGCCAACATTCATGCCCCCCGCCTAGCTGATTTTCGCTGCCCTCTGCTCCTATATGCTGATGATGCAGCGATCCTTTCCTACACTAGAGTCGGTTTATGCAGAGCTCTAAAGATTTTTGCGGCCTATTGCAAACTCAACCATCTGACAATTAATCATGGAAAATCTAAAGTACTGGTCTTTACCAGGTCTCGGAAAACTTACAGCTGGAAGTTAGATGGAGTCCAATTAGAACAGGTTTTCAAATTTAAATACCTGGGAGTCTTTTTTCACTACAACCTAAGCTGGAAGCCACAGATACAGTATTTACTGAACAAAGGGAAAACAATACTTTACACTCTACTCCAATTTTTTGCGGTCGACGGAGCCTTCCACATCCCTTCTGCATTGAAGGTGTACCACGCAAAAGTGGTTTCCACCCTCTGTTATGCTGCCCCACTCTGGGCCCCAGGGTCCAATTTAACATCGCTGGGGACATTGCAGAATCAGTTTCTCCGTCGCCTCCTGAAACTCCCCATGTGTGTGAGCAATGCAGCCATACATCTGGAGCTAAGGACTGCATCATTGGAGACTGTCATCTGGAAGCGAGTCTTTGGCTACTGGCTGTCCAGCTGGCATAGGCTTCCCGACCATTACCTCTTTCAGTGCCTCTGGCGGGATGACTTTGTTAATCCGTGGGTAGGAAAAATCCATGCCAAACTTCTGAGCATCGGAATTTCCCCAGCAGACTCCTTAAAGATGAACCTACGCTCAGCCAAAAGCCTTATCGAGCAAAGATTAGCAGACATTGAAAATCAACACAACCTCTCCAGGGGTGGGGGTGTCTGCTCCCCCAGGTATCATGGAATAACCCCACCACTTGGCCTTCCATCATATATGTCATCTCTTTCATCTGTACCACACCGACTTGCATTTATTCGTGCAAGGTTTAATGCTTTTCCATCGAACCTGCTGAGCCACAGATTTTCCAAGGGTTTGGTGTCTCCGCTATGCGAGTGTGACGGGAAAACAGTTGAATCTCTTCCACATATAATGTTCAACTGTCCCTTACATAGCATAGCCAGGACTAAATTCCTGGGTCCGGCTTTACTGCGCTTGGTTGGCAGGCCTGTTGAGTCACATGCCGCACTGCTTTTGCAGGATACAGATCCTTCTGTAACTCTGCAGGTGGCGAGATTCCTGAATGCGGTTATCTCACACACAAAAACCACCAAAAAACAACATCAACAACAAAAACTAATCGGACAGTTATGATGAGAGTGCATGACGGATCTCGTCTCCAGTTCTCCTTTTTCTGTGAACCGTCCCTTGGATCTTTCCGGGCCCCAAGCTGTTATTTGTCACTGCTCAATGACCCACCCTTGCATCGTGGTGTTCCCCTTCTGTTGTTAGATGTATTGGTTTTTATGTTTCTGTGCTTTTAGGTTTGTACATATTTTATGGGCTAATAGCCGTAAATAAATAAATTTGAATTTGAATTTGAGCCTGGTCCACCTGCCTGATGTGCAGGGAGCTGTGAAGCCTTAGGGAAAAGCTGGCTGCTGAATCATTTTCTAAACCTAGTAACTTGGATTTCAGCTTTTTGCCCTGCAAAGTCTTTCCTGTGTGAACTGCTCTGTGGGCCCTTGTTCTGTGTGTCTGAATTCTGGGGCTATTTGCATGAAGGAGGAGCCTTGCTTACTGCTGAAATACAGTGGTACCTTGGGTTACAGACGCTTCAGGTTACAGACTCTGCTAACCCAGAAATAGTACATCAGGTTAAGAACTTTGCTTCAGGATGAAAACAGAAATTGCATGGCATTAGCTAAAGTGGTACCTCAGGTTAAGAAGAGTTTCGGGTTAAGAACGGACCTCCAGAACGAATTAAGTTCTTAACCTGAGGTACCACTGTAGTGGAAGTGGATTCTCCTTGGATAACGTGCTTATTCTTGCTCCCCTTGTGGTTTTCAGTCCCATCAGGAAATGCTTTCCATGTCGATTTGGCTGCAGAACCACAGAGCATTTGACCCCTTGAGCTGCAATGAATTCTGTGGGTGTGGGGAGAAGACACTGCTTAAGGGTTATCAGGTCATGCTGCTGCCCCATTTCTGAGAGAGAGCAGGACCTGGGACACACTAACCCCTCCCCAAAATGGGTTGGCTTTGTGAGCCTCAGGCTTGCATTCTGTCTCCTCCTGTTCCTCCTCTTGCTTTCAGCGGTGGAATGCCTCCTTTCCTGAGCTACTGCCAAAGCATGGTTTGCAGTTTCCTCCAAACCCAGTAGTTTGCACAAACTGCACTTAACTTGAGAAATGGAGCCAGCAAATGTTTCTGCAGGCTGCTCTCCCCCTGAGCAGCACATTCCTCAAACTGAAGAACTGAATCAGCATTGCAGGGCTTGACCCTGAGCAGCCATCAGACCTGGGCATCCTTGCCCTGGGACTAGATGCCCTCACCTCTCACAGGGCCACAGCAGCAGCAGAGACGGCGGCAGGAGCTTCAGAGCATCTTGCCCGACTAGCTGCCCATGAGGCTACTGGGGAGGAGGGAGCAGCACATGTAAATGCCTGCGTGGATCGGCACCTGGTGGAGATTCAGCTCCCATGCAGGCTACAGATCTTTCCCAAGCTACGGTGTTCCTTTCTGACACCTGGAAACAGATCTGCAAAGCATGCTGTTGGTTGGTTGTGTCACCAGATCCCTGCTGGGCTGGAGGTTGGCGTGACATTCTTTGTTTATCTGCAATTGAGATCAAACCAGTAGCATAGTGACACGCTGGCCCCAGCACCCTGGTTTGAGCCCTCTGTTGTCTCCCCAAAGCTCATCTGCCCAGCAGTTGATGCCTCTTCCAGCTGCTCCCGTTCCCATTGCCTCTTCCTCATCTGGCTTTGGGGCTGATTCTGTAGACTTCATCTCCAGCTCTACCCAAGATACTTGCCTAGTAGTACATTTCAGCTGAAGAATCCCAATGCTATTACAAGTCAGCCAGCCCCCTGACACTCATTGCTCTGGCTTCTAATATCTTGGTTGCTGGGATTAACCAACACAAAAACGCTTAACGTTACATTACTGTGTTTTGGCTGCCTTGCATTTTATGGATTAAGGGTCTATTGACATGTTCAAAGACGTCATGGTGTTGCATGGTTGCTAATGAGCTACAGCTAATTGTGCTTCTGGTGTGCAGGCAGGACATACTGTGGCTGCATTCACAGTTAGAACATGAAGCCAGGAGTGGCTGACATGACGCATTCCAGATGTTGGAATGCAACTTACATCAAGCCCGGCCAGCATGGCTAGTGGGTAGAAGTGGTAGGACTTTTAGCCCATGCCATCTGGAAGAGCACCATGTTGGCTACCCCTGTGCTAAACTGTGGCTTATTTAAGAAACCACAAATAGCCTCACAGACGATCAAACAAGCGGACGTTGGTTTCTCCGAAGATTGGTTTGCTTTCCAGCGGCAGTGGCTGGACAAACGATGGTTAGTCTCCTAGGCATGGAAACAAACCACCCTTTGCTCTAAACAAATCACAGCTTAGTGTTGTGCATGGTCCAGGCCACTGATGTGCCCAACGAGATTATGTGCCTCAGTATTGTCATAGTGTTTCATGCCCAGTGGTGAGTCTTAGCTAATGGTGTTTGTGATGAAATAGGTGTGTGCCTTGGGCACACTCCTGTATACTTGTGAAGTGTCCCCTTGTTTTGCATTGACAATTGCTTGTGCTTTTTTGCTCACGTTAATACTAAATACAGTTCATGCATTAAACTATGTTTTACAGTTAAAACTATGAATATGCAGGAGGCAGTGATGGCCACTAGCCTAAATAGCTTTAAAAGCGGGCTACTGAAGGCTCCTTGCCATGATAGCTGTGCTTCTGAATACTGTTGCTGGAAAACACAGGGAGGGGAGGGTGCTGCTCCTGTGGGCTTCCCCCAGCCGCCTGATTGGTCTCTGTGAGCCCAAGATACTGGACTAGGTGGGCCATTGCCCTGATCCAGGAGGGCTCTCGTCTCATGTTCATGGCGGATCGCTTGACCCAGTGCTGTCACCTGGATCACAAGGGCAAAGAGAGGGCATGTCATTTTCCAAAAATGGTTCTGATCAGCTGTGGTCAACTTCCCGACTCGAGTGAAAAGCACTTATCTCAAAGGTGTTCGCCAAGGCAAAGAGCTTCAGTTTTGGGCTTCTGCGTTATGGCAGGCGCCAGCTAACTTTTTCAGCAGGGGGCCAGTCCACTGTCCCTCAGACCTTGTGGGGGGCCAGACTATATTTTTTTTGGGGGGGGGGAGATGAACGAATTCCTATGCCCCACAAATAACCCAGAGATGCCTTTTAAATAAAAGCACTCATTCTACTAATGCAAAAACACACTGATTCCTGGACCATCCGCAGGCCAGATTTAGAAGGCGATTGGGCCAGATCCAGTCCCTGGGCTTTAGTTTGCCTACCCATGATCTATGGCCAGATTCCTCAAACTGTTGATAGCTGAGGCACATACTGTCTCCTCCTGAATTAAAAGTGGAGGCTTAGGTTCATTCATTCACTAGAAGCTTATTTTTAGCATGTGTAGGAGGGTGAATTTTCCTTTTCTCCCTCATCCTCCCAATGCTTTTGCACGAATCACTGATCATACTGGATGGAGGCAGACTAGAGCAATGACTCGTTCCAAGAACTAGCTGGGAACTTTCCTTTTGCAGCTAGGTAGATTCTGCTGGATCTTTGGCTCACTTGGTTATTTCTCTTGAAGTCACATCTTATGCAGAAGGTGCAGAGTTGGGCCCAGTATCTCCTAGCAGAGCTGCTAAATGCACCTGTCTGAAAACCTGGAAGAGCCCCTGCTAGTCAGTGCACAAAATTCTGAGCTAGATGGACCATGGTCTGGCTCGGGATAAGGCCGTTTCCTTACACCAAGAAAGTGTAGCTGTGTTGTTTAGTGGTTTAGAGTGCAGGACTAGAAACTGGGAGACCAGGATTCAAATCCATACTCAGCTATGCAGCTCGCTGGGTGACCTTGGGCCAGTCAATGACTCTCAGCCTAGCCCACCTCACAGGGTTGTTATGAGGATAAAAGAGGAGGGGGAGAACCATGTACATCGCCCTGAGCTGCTTGGAGGGAAAATGGGTTATAATAAACAAATGGCTTCACAATCATGCAGAGACAGTCTTCTGACGAGTCTCTTGCTGCTGTGTTACGGTGTTGGGAGTGACTGAGTCATCCAGCAGAGAAATAACCACCAAAAGCTGCAGAGAAATATCCATCCAAGCTGGTTAGAGAGAAGTGTGGCCTGAATGATAAACCACACAGAGCGATTATGGGCTGCCTCCTTCATTTGTTGACAAGTTGGGCTTTTAAACCAGTGGGTTAAACCACAGAGCCTAGGACTTGCCTATCAGAAGGTCGGCGGTTCGAATCCCCACAACTGGGTGAGCTCCCGTTGCTCGGTCCCTGCTCCTGCCAACCTAGCAGTTCGAAAGCACGTCAAAGTGCAAGTACAGTGGTACCTCGCAAGACGAAAGAGTTTTCCGTTTTTTGAGTCGTTCCGCAAGACGAATTTCCCCATGGGCTTGCTTCGCAAGACGAAACGTCTTGCGAGTTTGTTTCCTTTTTCTTAAAGCCGCTAAGCCGTTAATAGCCACTAAGCCGCTAATAGCTGTGCTTCGCAAGACGAAAAAACCGCAAGATGAAGAGACTCGCGGAACGGATTAATTTCGTCTTGCGAGGCACCACTGTAGATAAATAGGTACCGCTCCAGCGGGAAAGTTAAACGGTGTTTCCGTGTGCTGCTCTGGTTTGCCAGAAGCGGCCTAGTCATGCTGGCCACATGACCCGGAAGCTATACGCCGGTTCCCTTGGCCAATAAAGTGAGATGAGCACCGCAACCCCAGAGTCGGCCACGACTGGACCTAATGGTCAGGGGGTCCCTTTACTTTACCAGTTTTATATCTAGCAACCTGCTACCAGGTCATGGAATGTCTGGTCTAAGGCCTGGTTGACTGAGGTGGATAAAACGATACTACAGACTGAAAATGGAAGATAGCATTTCAGCATGCTTCCTTGCAAAAAAAAAATTAAATAAAAAACAAAGCCCTTTTTTTAAGTACATAGAAAGTTAGCATAGCAAGGGGTGTGGCGGGCTGAAACATTTCTTCCTGCTGTGCTAAATTTCTGCTTGCAGGGAATTGCTTCTTTATGGAAGGGAAGATTCCACCCCCTTCCTTTATTTTTAGAATTTTAATCTGAAGCAATAAAGTTCACTCTTATCATCTTGGGGTTCTTCCCCAAAGGATAGTGCCCCTACCTCCTTTGAATGATCTGTTTACCCATGTTCTTTAATACCATTCGTTGGGTGCAAACCTGCATTCTATTTATTTTTTACCTCTCTTTTGCTTTTTCTGCTTAATAAACAGGACCAGTTGAGAAGATGCTTCCCACCTGCCCCAGGATTGTAAGACTGAGAATTGACCTCTGACTCTCCCCTCTGCTCCTCCCCTTCTTCCTCTTCTTGTCCCTCGCTGCAGGGACAAGGGATTGGGGGACAGTGTATGTTTATTTGAACATGCGGTCTCCCTGCTACTGCGAAATAAAACCTATTTTTTGGTGGTTTGCTTCAAATTGGGGGATATCATCTGAATAGGCTTCTGGAAAGGCAATTAAGGAGTAAGGAGGTGGCCCTATTTATCAGCTTTCTGTATAAGAACATAAGAAGAGCTGTGCTGGATCAGGCCAGTGGCTCATTCAGTCCAGCATCCTGTTGTCACAGTGGCTAACCAGATGCCTGTGGGAAACAGGGAAATAAAGCAGGATTTGAGCACTAGAAAACCCTCCTTTCCCATGATTTCCAGCAACTGGTATTCAGAAGTGTTGCCGCCTCCCAGCTGTGGATTCGTAATGTAACCATCGTGGTTCGTTTATCTCCTGAAACCATAGTTTGTCTCCTTGTGTTACGGTTTTCGAGACTTGGTTTAGTTATTTTAAACATCATGCAGGGAATTAAAAACTTTGTTGTCTTTCTCCTCACCCTTTCCACATGTCCAAAATCATCTTACAGGGAGCCGTCGGATTGTGGATGTAATGGACGTCAACACACAAAAGGGCACGGAGATGAGCATGTCCCAGTTTGTGCGATATTACGAAACCCCGGAGGCGGAACGCAAGAAGTTGTACAACGTGATCAGCCTCGAGTTCAGCCACACGAAGCTGGCAAACATCGTCAAGCGCCCCAATGTGGTAAGCTGAGACCTCTTTGGCTGGTTATTGCGCTTAGGGTATTGGGCCATTGACACTGGGGCAGTTCGGTCCTTTGAGACCAGGGAGTAACCTGACCCTCTAGGTCAGCGGTTCTCAACCTGTGGGTCCCCAGATGTTGTTAGACTACAACTCCCATCATCCCTGAGCTCTGGCCTTGCTAGCTAGGGGTGATGGGAGTTGTAGTCCAACATCACCTGGGGACCCACAGGTTGAGAAAGGCTGCTCTAGGTGTTGGGTCACATCTTCCCTGACCATTGGCCATTCTGGCTGGAGCTGATGGGAGTTGGGGGACCCCAACACCTGGAGTGCCAAAGGTGCCCCATTCCTAGTTTATTCCCTAGTCTTAGCGGTCTTACTGAAGGTCCTCCTTTTTAGATGTCAGTGTACGTTGCTCCACTTAGTCTAAAATGTGATGAGCCTGCCCTGCTGCATTTTGGGGGTCTTCCTGTTGGTTCTGCTGAGCCAGTCAATGGGCATCTGCCCAAAAGTCCTATCCTGAAAGCATCACGTGTGTGTGTTTGTGTGTTTGTTCAGTGAACACAACAGAAGAACCTGTTGGATCTGACTCATGACCCCTCTAGTCCAGCATCCTGTTCTTACATTGGCCCACCGAATGCTGATGGGAAACCAGTGAGCAGATTGTGAGAGCAAGAGCAACTGGTATTCGGAAGTCAGAGCACATATAAATATAAATAAATATAGAACAATAGCCCAGACTTTGGAACTGCCTCCCTAGAGAAGTTAGAA
Source organism: Podarcis gaigeae (assembly GCF_964106915.1). Lineage (NCBI taxonomy): Eukaryota > Metazoa > Chordata > Lepidosauria > Squamata > Lacertidae > Podarcis > Podarcis gaigeae. The sequence goes on from NC_139693.1 coordinate 37,805,051, forward strand.
TGGCGCTCTCCTTTTTGGAAACTTGCTGCTTTTCATGAGGGAGCTAGTGGTGTGCTGGTTTGTAATTATTATTATTATTATTATTAATTACTACTACTACTACTACTACTACTGTAATTAAATATGTTTTAGATCCATCTACCTGTTTGTCTAATTGTTTCCCCCCCCTGTGTTTTGAGCTGTTCTTATTTTTAATATCTGTAAGCTTTCTTGAGTCCCTGTCGGGGGGAAAAGGCAGGATATAAATAAAATTACAGTAGTCATAATAAAGCAAAGGCAGCGTGGCTAGTAGCCATCGATAGCCCTCTCTGCCATGAGCTTGTCCAGGGGTCAGCAAACTTTTTCAGTAGGGGGCCGGTCCACTGTCCCTCAGACCTTGTGGGCGGCCGGACTATATTTTTTTTTTGGGGGGGGAGAACGAATTCCTATGCCCACAAATAACCCAGAGATGCATTTTAAATAAAAGGACACATTCAACTTACGTAAAAACACGCCGATTCCCGGACTGTCTGCAGGCCGGATTTAGAAGGTGATTGGGCCGGATCCAGCGCCCAGGCCTTAGTTTGCCTACCCATGAGCTTGTCTATTCCTCTTTTAAAGGTATCCAACTTGGCCGCTATCACTGACTCCTGCAGCAGGGAGTTCCATTGTGTGACTGTCTGCTGTGTAAAAATGGACTTAGTAATCTGTCCTGAATCTCCCAACCTTCAGTTGCGTTGGGTGCTCAGGAGTTTTAGTGTTATGAGAGAAGAGGAAAGCTCTTTCCTGTCCACTTTCTCCACGCCAGGCATAATTTTAGAAACTTTTGTCATGCTGCGTCTTACTCCCAACTTAGTTTTCTCCAAACTAAAAAGGCCCCAGAGCTGCAGCCTTTCCTTGCAGGGGAGTCTCCCCCCCCCCCCCGATCATTTTGCTTGCAGTTTCCTGAACTTTTTTCCCAACTTATCAATATCCTTTTTGAGTTGAAGCGACCAGAATGGTACTCAGGACTTCAAATATGGTCACACCATGGAGTGATTTGTGGTAGGGCTGTGATTGTAATCCGTTAGATTAATCAGTTAAAATTATTGACTAAAAGGCATCCTCAATTAATTGGGAAACACGTTTTTTAAAGAAGTTTATATTTAAAATATAATTTTAATGTAACAATTGCGGATGGCAGGGGCCCTCTTAGAAGAGGCGTTCCCAACCTCTCCATCCTGTTTGAAGAGGAATTTTTAATAAATTTATTATTTTATAATGTGATTATAATATAGCTTTTATTAATTTCTCAAAAGCATTTTACCCTGTTCTTCACCCAAAAAGCTTGATTAGCTTACAATGATCAGTAATAAGACAGGGATAAGAAACAGATGCATGTTTCTGCTTTCCTCTTCCCTTGAAATGATTATTCTAATCATAAGCAAATATATACAGGTTTGATTGATTGATTTCCTCCATTAAAACTTATTTTTATTGACTGACCTTGCCGTGCTCTCTTGGCTTGTATGCTTCTATGCTTCTTTGCTTCATGTTAACAGGGCTACTCTGGAGTAGGTAAGCAGCGGCTATGTGCCCTGTCTCTCATCTTCCTCTTTTAGTTCTATCCTGCCTTATTCATAGGGATCATCCAATGGAACTGATTGGCAGTAGACACAGGACCAAGGGAATTATTTCTCCATGCACCACACGGTGCATAATCAACTTAACCCAGTTCATCGTCCCACGATTTTGTTGTGGCTGCTAGTTGCAGGCCTGCAAACAGCCACTTGGCTATTGGATAAATTCACAGGGGACTGTCCTGTCGATGGCTGTTAGGCGTAATTGCTAGGATTGGAACCTGTAGTGGCTGGTAACTGGATTAGTGGAACTTTTAATGCCTTCCCTTCCCCGCACCAGGATTTGTTTCATTCTTGTAAAGGTTTCTCCATTGAGAAAGAGCAGCTATTTCTATGGATCAATGGAGAATCAAAATGGCTGCCGTAGAACCTTCATGCCTGGGTAACTGAATACGACTTGCTGGGAATGATGGTGGGACAGGACTGTGGTCTTCATGGAGTATCTAATTGGTCACTGGGGGAAGCAAGATGCAAGCCTACATTTGAGTCCAATCTAGCTGGGCTCTTCTTATGAGTCTTTATGGCTGCCTCCCTGTTTGATGTCTTCCTACACCCTGTCAATTGTTGCAGATGGATTGCTGAATCCGGGGGGACCTGTGGTGTGATCCAGCGCAGGCATGGCCTACTTGATGATGTGCACATCCATCTAGTCTGCCTGGTACCAGTCAATGGGAACTTAGATCTAAGTCTCCCCAAACATCTGTGCACAGTCTTGCAAATTTACACTCCAAAAGAGACTACGGCCCTGCGGGACTTGACATCTTTCCACAGGGCCTGCAAGACAGAGCTGTTCCACCAGGCCTTTGGCCAAGGCACAGTCTGACCCCCTCCTTTGGTAATCCTCACAGAACTCTAGCCCAATGGTTGCCATTAATTTGATTTTGAACTGATTTTAGAATGAATTGATTTTAGAATGCTGTTACTTTTATTGTTGTTAGCTGTTCTGAGCCCGGCTTTGGCTGGGGAGTGTGGGATATAAATAAATTATGATGATGATGATGATGATGCCCCAACATTTCATGTCCCCTAAATAAATAAATAAATGTTTGCCCTAACAAAATCCTAAGAATGGAGCACAAATGTGACATTGTGAGATCTAAGCCAGCCTCAGAAAACCATGGAACTGTACAGTAGCTGTGAGAGGAATGTAATCTTTGTATTCACATTTCTGGCAGAATTCAGCGTTGTGTGTTGCAGAATGTGGATTGCTTAGGGTGGCAGAGTTTTGGTTTCTTTTCCCCCCTGCACACACATAGCTCTGCCAGTATCCCTTCCTTACTCTGAGATCTTTCTCCAACATTTCCTGACTTAACTGGTTCCTTTGGATGCCCTTTTAGGTAGACTTGGTCGACTGGGTGGATAACATGTGGCCTCGGCATCTGAAGGAGAGACAGACAGACGCCACCAATACCATTTCAGAGATGAAGTATCCAAAAGTAAAAAAGTAAGTTGCTTTCGCTTCATTATGAACCACTCCCCGTGGAATCTCCTGCTGGTGCGAAGCTTCGGATGAAATTTGAACTGAGCTATGCGACCGGCAGACTCATGTGGTGTGGCTCTTGTTGGGCTGGAATTATTTTGGGACGCAAGGCAGGGATTGCATGTTTGAATGTTCTCTGTGTCAGTGATGGAACACAGGCAGGGCAAGGTTCCCAGGGACCCCAAGAGCTGTTTGCAGAGGTGCAAGGCATGACCGGTGAAAAAACTAGCTCAGCACAAAGTTTGGTTGCAGTCAGTTTGAGGTCTGATGTGGGACCTGAGGGCAGAGTGGCGCCCCTGAGGCGTTTCCCAGGTGCCCGTGATGCCTCTTAGCCTGCCTCCCACCCTGCGTTTTTTATTGTGATGTGGTGAAGAGCAATACCTCCTCACCCCGCAAAGTACACAGAACTGCACAGCAGGGGACTAGATGACCCTTAAGATCCTTTCCAGCTCCACTGTTCAGTGATTCTATGCAGTTAGAAGAGTGATACGCATTTGGTGATTCTGGCTGAGTGTCTGGGCACATCTGCCGATACGTTCGAGAGGTACTGGCCAATCAGAAGGGCCTCTGGCTCTGGTTGTAACCTTAGATAGGAGCAGGGCAAGCAGAATATCTTAGCAAAGTTTATTATTTAGTATTATTTATTCTGTCTTTGAGGAGCACGGGGCCAGGTCACGCTTTGAAACCCTTCCTGAAGCTGCTATAGGAATGTTCAGTTTTTGAGATTTCAGCTGCACCACTTTCATAGCCACAAAAGCTAGAAATGTGGGCAGTGTGGCATTGTTTTAAAGAAAGCTCAGATTCTCAGGAAGCTCATGTTCTGTGCTTTTGTCTGCATTTCTAAGGAACTGAAGGATACAAGAAGCCTTGCTAATATGTGTGCCTTTAGTTCTGTGTGCTTTTTCTAAATCTAAATCTAACGCTGGTCCAATTTTCTCAAATGGAAAGCAGACCAGCAAAAAAGCAAAAGAGAAATGAAAAGTGATGGTGGTTTTTGCAAACACAGATGGTGCCATCAAGTGCAGATGTTGATTTTGGCTGCGAACTGCAAAGTTCTGTGCTGCGGATGAAGTTAGCGATTGTTCCATCTGCTGTACCAGTTCAGAGATGATGCTTGAGGAGGAGCTGGAGAATGAACTGGATCTGTTCCATTAAATCTTTTGAGGATGGTGCTTCTTTCCCCCGTCTCCTCCTTCCTTTCATTGATGTTCTGAATATTGTTGTGAATTGCTTCGAACAGGCAGTGAGTGACTTGCTTCCTGTGAAAGGCAAGGATCCCCGGATTATGGGACAACTGCCACTGTGTTGTTGGGGGGAAACAAATGAATGAAAAAGTGTCTGCAAACCTGGTGGCCTCAGGGCACAGAGAATTTGGATGTCTGTGTTTCGGTAGCGCTGTCTTTCTCTTCCGTACCAGTCGGCCTCTGCTGGGGGTGGAACATCTATATCAAGTATGATCACATCAGTCACTTCTCATGTAGAGGCTGTGGAAAGCCTTGCGGTTTGCACTCCCCTCCCTTCTTTTGCATGCAAAATAAACTTGCACTTTCAATTTTAAAGTAGCTGGAGCTCCCCATTACATCCGGACTTGAGGAATGCTTGTTAATGTAAGATTGTTTTTGTTTACATAGCAAGATTTATATACTGTTTAATGAAAAATAAACAAGCTTATAAGCATACTTATAAGCATGCTTACAATTTTGCCTTGCTTCCTAACTAGACCCTAAAACCTGGGTGGGCAACCTGGGGCCCTCCAGCTCAGTGGCATAGCGTGGGTTGTCAGCACCCGGGGCAAGGCAAGTAATTTGCGCCCCTTAACCCGTGGATTTGTGCCCCCTAACCCGTGGATTTGCGCCCCCTAACCCTAACCCCCAGATGTTGCGCCTGGTGCGGCCGGCCCCCCTGCACCCCCACGCTACGCCACTGCTCCAGCTGGGCCAGTAGTTGGGGATGATGGAAATTGTAGCCGAAAATATCTGGAGGGCCAGAGAATAGCCATCCCTGAGCTAAACCTACCAGGGGATTCTGGTTAGTCTTGAAGAACCCCGCAGGAGGGGAGGGCGAGTGCCCAGCTTCTACCCATAATGCTAAATGAGGGGTGTGGAAGCTCTGGCCCCCTCCCAGTGTAGTTGGACTCCACCGCCCATCATCGCTGACCGTTGGTCATCCTAGATGGGGCTGCTGCGTGTTGGAGGGTCATTGGTTCGCCATCCCTGAGTTAAGCTGCTATTGAGTGTTATCTGAAATGGCTTTTCCTCTCGAGTCACATGAAAAGCAATTTTTTCCAGGTGTAAGTGTGAACCTTGCCCCCAATTCTAACTGAGAAATAAAGTGTTCCTCAGCTTCAGCCTTCAGAGTTTGGGGGAGCACAGCAAACTAAGTTCCATATTGTATATTTACTAGGGCTTCCATCCCTGCTCACATTGATTGCCACCCCATACCCTGAAAGTTTGCCTAAAACTTCTCCAACCACTGTCCAATTCTGCGATCCTCCTGCTGTTGGTCCTGCACACAGAGGAGAGGGGAATGAAGAGGAAGGAGTCTTCGTCTCCACTCTGCTTCTTGACACAAGGAGGTTTGAAATGGCAGTAGACCACGGGCAGAGAGGCTTCAGCCTGTGGCAGCAGTGGCAACCACGGGGAACTTGGGAAGGCCCTCATGGGCTGACCACCTGGCTACCCAGTCACTTGCCCCTCCAGACAACCTGTACCTTTCCTTTCTCGGCCACCTGGGCCACCCACTTGCTTTCTATGCCCCTGTTGTGTGTGCATGCTCCATAACCGAGCCAAGGGTGTGACAACCTGCGCAACATGGGAAGCCCTTAGCAACTTGGGACTTACTTGCCTTCAATATTGCCTTACCCCATATGTACCCACTCAGCCGCTTCAATCAGCCACATAATACCCATCCCACTTTTGTAAGAACTTGGTTGTTTAGTGTGGCGGCATCTACACTTTGGAACTCCCTGCATATTGAGATCGAGCAGATACCTTCACTGTACTCTTTTTGGCGCCTGCTTAAAACATTTTTGTTTCGACAAGCCTGCCCAGATGGCTAGAAAGTTGAGGCAATTCTTAACCTGTATTTCGACTTTTGGATGTTTTAAAGCAGGGGTGCCCAAACTTTTTTCAAAGAGGGCCAGATTTGATGAAGTGAACATGCATGAGGGCTGGCCAAAGTTTTAAGAATTTGTCCCCAATAAATAAACTGCCACAGGGGCTGGAGAAAACCAACCGGCGGGACAGATTAGGCCCCCAAAACGGACCTTGGAAATGTCTGTTTTTAAAGTATGGCTGTGAATTCTTCTCAATTTTTTTTTTGTTTTATCTTTTTGTAAACCAAAAAACAAGACACACAACTCAATCAAGCAGTATATGAATCTTATGAAAGAAAAGGGAAGCCAATCTGGGCCATTTGCTTGCTTGTACTTCTAGCCTGCTTGGCTTGCTCACTCTGCAGACTGTTGTTATTACAGTGGGGCCTCGCAAGACGAAATTAATTCGTTCCGCAAGTTTTTTCGTCTTGCGAAGCACGGTTTCCCATAGGAATGCATTGAAAATCAATCAATGCGTTCCTAAGGAAACCGCCTTCAGTCCAGGTCCGGGGACAGTCTGTCCCCCGACCTCTTCTGAAGGCTGGGGGGGGGATGACAAGGGCTTTTCTTCCCACCCCCAGCATTTTAAAAAACCCCGGGACAGCGGAGGACTTCTCCGCTGTCCCGGGGTTTTTTAAAATGCTGGCGGGCGGCAGCGCTGCCGTCCGGGAAAGCGGAGAAAGCGCTGCGTTTCTCCGCTCTCCCGGGAAGGCAGGCAGGGGGGAGCAAAGACTTTTGCCCCCCGCCGGCGTTCAGAAGAGGTCCAGGACCTCTTCTGAAGGCCGGTGGGGGGCGAAAGTCTTTGCTCCCCACCCCCCGCCGCCTGCCTTCAAAAGCTGTCCGGGAAAGCGGAGAAAGCGCTGCGTTTCTCCGCTCTCCCGGGAAGGCAGGGAGGGGGGAACAAATATTTTTGCCCCCCGCCGGCGTTCAGAAGAGGTCCAGGACCTCTTCTGAAGGCGGGCGGGGGGCAAAAGGCTTTGCTCCCCCCCCCCCGCCTGCCTTCAAAAGCCATCCGGGATAGCGGGAAGCGCTTCCCTGCTATCCCGGACCGCTTTTAAAATGCTGGCGGTGGGGAGCAAAGCCTTTCAGCCCCCGCCGGCCTTCCTGGACCTCTTCTGAAGGCCGGAGGGGGGGAAAGGCTTTTCTCCCCACCACCAGCATTTAAAAGAGGTCCCCGGAGATTTCCCTATGGGCTTTCTTCTTGCGAAGCAAGCCCATAGGGAAATTCGTCTTGCGAAGCGCCTCAAAAAACGAAAAACCCTTTCGTCTAGCGGGTTTTTCGTCTTGCGAGGCATTCGTCTTGCGGGGCACCACTGTATTTATTAAATGTACATACCACTCTTCATTTGAGGATCAGAGTGTGGCTTAGAGCAGAAAAACACTAAAATGCATGACATAATAACAAACACAATAATTCCCTCCCCCAATTGATTTCACACCACTGTTCATGTGGCCTACTGGCCACCTACTGGCAGCCATGCAAACTGCAGCAGGGCAACTTTTTCCTTTAAAAAAAAAAATCTCAGAAAGGAGATACAGTGGTACCTCGGGTTACATATGTTTCAGCTTACAGACTCCACTAACCCAGAAATATTACCTCGGGTTAAGAACTTTGCTTCAGGAAATCGTTGCAGTGGTAGAAGGAGGCCCCATTAGCTAAAGTGGTGCTTCAGGTTAAGAACAGTTTCAGGTTAAGAATGGACCTCCAGAACGAATTAAGTTCTTAACCCAAGGTACCACTGTATTTTGTAAGGCAGCAGACCAGTGCTGTGTTGGGTTTTCCTTGCTTCCCCAGCTATGCCTGTGATTTGCAGGATCTGCAGTTTAAGAGACTGTGCAGGTCCTCCTGCGGTGGAAGCTGTGGCCTTGTTAGTGAAACCCAAAGGGCGGTATCAGGATGAGGGCAGGAAATACCATCTGCATAATCCTGGCCCTTCAAGGGCATCCCTGTTCTTGATCCCAGACCTGAATGTGGTTTTTATTGTGGGAAGGTGTTTTGAGAGCTTCTTGGGGCACCTGCTAGAAACATTCCTGTATAGACAAGCCTACCCAGATGCTTAGAAAGTTGAGGTAATTCTTAATCTGGTTTCAACCTTCAAAGTTTCTTTCTTTCTTTCAAAAGAAATAAAGATCATCAAGCTCGAGACAAAACAAAATGACCGCCTCAGTTTCTCTCTCTTTTATGGTTGGCTGTCTTAACTGTACAGTGGTACCTCGCGTTAAGTACTTAATTTGTTCCAGAGGTCCGTTCTTAACCTGAAACTGTTCTTAACCTGAAGCACCACTTTAGCTAATGGGGCCTCCTGCTGCCGCTGCACTGCCGGAGCACGATTTCTGTTCTCATCCTGAAGCAAAGTTCTTAACCCAAGGTACTATTTCTAGGTTAGCGGAGTCTGTAACCTGAAGCGTATGTAACCTGAAGCATATGTAACCCGATGTACCACTGTATTTTGTTCTGAAATTGTTCTATGGTTCTTTGGACCGCAATAAAGATTAATTATTACAGTGGTACCTCGGGTTACATACGCTTCAGGTTACAGACTCTACTAACCCAGAAATAGTGCTTCAGGTTAAGAACTTTGCTTCAGGATGAGAACAGAAATCGTGCTTCGGCGGCGCGCCAGCAGCAGGAGGCCCCATTAGCTAAAGTGGTGCTTCAGGTTAAGAACGAACCTCTGGAACGAATTAAGTACTTAACCCGAGGTACCACTGTATTAAGTATTTCAACCTTTGGACGTTTTAAAGTATGGCTATGAATTCGTCTCTGTTTTCTTGTTTTATCCTTTTGTAAATTGCTTGGAGGGTTGTTGTTTTTCGCAATCAAACAGTGTATGAATCTTATGAAATAAATAAATGCTATAAATATTCCAAATAATAATAATAATATACACCTGGATTACAAAGTTTGTCCATAACTTGACATCTTTGCAGGCTCGTAGCCAAAACTCCTATGGGCAAGGAATCATTGCAGAACAGCTAGATTATAAATGTAGGTCGCTTAAAAAGTTATTACTCTGTGTTACTATTTAGGGAGCAGTTGGTTAGAACAAGGCCTTCTCACTTCCCTTTATATCTTTGCAGCTAGCAGGGCTGGGCCTTCCAAATGTTGTTGGATTCCCGCACAGCCAGAAGTTAGGGATTTTGGGAATCAACTCCGACATTATCCGAAGGGCTGTGGGTTCTCCACCCCTGGGCTAGAGGCTGATATTTTTCAGTGCAAGCGGAACATGGTTTTTCCTTTCCTCCTTTTCTTCTCTCCCCCCCTTCCCTTTCTTTCGTTAAACTTGCTAGTAATTTCTATGTAGTCATTTTATTTATTTACAATTTTAAATGCAAGCTGAGCATTGAGGGAGGGTTCCCCCCCCCGAATATCCCTGATTTTGTTACAGGTCCACCTGAACTGCTGCCTGGTCTCACCACCTCAGGCCTTAAATGGTAGCGTCAGCTGTTAATGCCTGTAAGGTGACGGCAGGTGTGCCCTTTGCCTGGTGGCGCCAATGTGTGCCCTTTAAGGTGGAAATGTGAGAGAAAAATGTAGGCACCGTGAGACCCCACAAACTGCACCTGTTGATTTTATTGAATGAAAATGGTTGACTGCTCCAAAGCAGTTTTGAATATGTACAGAACATGTTTTGTTAAACCACAGATAAAACCCTATATGAAACAGCAGAAACCACATTCTTTGGAGAGAGGGAAACACTGGCTTTGTTTCCCAGGCCTGTGAACCCTTATTACTTGGACAAACGGAGAGTGAATTCTGGTTCCTTTCTGTGTTTTGATAACCTGCTGCATCCAAAGGACTTGGGTCGGTAGCAGCACTGACCGGGCAGATGTCTTTAATTGTGTAGACGCCAAATGTTTTGTCTATGCTACAGGAGATTAAAACCTCTTCACATGTTAGCACATCCCTCCACAGAAGGTTCTCACTCAGCCATGATGCTCGTGAGCATAAGAAGGGCCTACTGGGTCAGGCTGATAGCCCATCTAGTCCTGTATCCTGTTCTCACAGTGGCCAACCAGACATCTGTGGAGCAGAACATGAGCACCAGAGAGAGTTCTCTCCCCTCTTGAAGTTGTGGAGGCAGAGCATGGCCATCATGGCTGGCAGTCATTCATAGTCTTCTCCTCCATGAATTTGTGCAATCTTCTTTTAAAGCCGTCCAGGTTGGTTGTCATCACTTCCTCCTCAGGGAGCAAGTTCCCTAGTTTAACTATGTGCTGCACAAAGAAGTACTTTCCTTTATCTGCCCTAAGTCTTCAAAAACTCGGCTTCACAAGTTCTAGTGTTAGGGAGAAACACTTTTCTCTATCTACTTTCTCCATGCCAGGCATAATTTTATAATAGCCGTAGGCTATTCACTCCCTTAGGGACGCGGGTGGCGCTGTGGGTAAAACCTCAGTGCCTAGGACTTGCTGATCGTAAGGTCGGCGGTTCGAATCCCCGCGGCGGGGTGAGGTCCCGTCGTTCGGTCCCAGCTCCTGCCCACCTAGCAGTTCGAAAGCACCCCTAAGTGCAAGTAGATAAATAGGTACCGCTTTATAGCGTGAAGGTAAACGGCATTTCCGTGTGCGGCGCTGGTGCTGGCTCGCCAGAGCAGCTTCGTCACGCTGGCCACATGACCCGGAAGTGTCTTCGGACGGCGCCGGCTCCCGGCCTCTTGAGCGAGATGAGCGTGCAACCCTAGAGTCGGCCACGACTGGCCCGTACGGGCAGGGGTACCTTTACCTTTATTCACTCCCTTAGCCTAACCTACCTCACAGGTCTCTTTGCAAAGATCAAATCCAGCAGAGAGAGAGTGAGAGACCCACATACTGTATTTACTCAAATCTAATGCTCACCTTTTTTGGCCAAATTACGTTGCGAAAATTAAGGTGTGTATTAGATTCGATGGCACATACACATTCGCCAACGAATACGTTTTTGGTTTCAAAATTCTGAAAATTATGATTTGGGGGCAGAGAGGTGTGAGTGTCCTTTGCATGTGTATGTTGTGGGAGGGAGAGGGGTTGCTGAGCCGGATAAGGACACTTTCCCCAAACCCTGGGGGTATGGATGTTAGCTGTTGTTCACTGGGGATCCCCCCCCATCCCATCCACTTCCCACCTCTCTTTTCTCTCCAAACAAAGGCAAGAGGGGGGAGGAGAAGATATGCTTTGAGCAAGATGGGCTTGTCCTTTGCAGCAGAGGCAGGGAGACCAGTACAGTGGTACCTCGGGTTAAGAACTTAATTCGTTCCGGAGGTCCGTTCTTAACCTGAAACTGTCCTTAACCTGAAGCACCACTTTAGCTAATGGGGCCTCCTGCTACCGCCGCGCCACTAGAGCATGATTTCTGTTCTCATCTTGAAGCAAAGTTCTTAACCCGAGGTACTGTTTCTGGCTTAGCGGAGTCTGTAACCTGAAGTGTCTGTAACCCGAGGTACCACTGTACCAGAAACGCTATTGTCGGTTAGCTCTTGCTTTGCTTTGTATTTCTGTACTTAGGCTTAGGTGGATTTTTGTTTGTTTGTAGTAATTGAATTTATTGAATGGCTGGTTTTTGCCATTTTTGAATTTACCAGCATATATGTCATATATTTGTATTTCCAACGCTCTGTGTTTGATATTTTGAATGTTTGCTGCAAGACACTTCAGGCATAGCTAATTGTGGAAAAGCGTCATATAAGTAAACTCAATCAATTGACTTATGCATCCCTTAAACCCTGCACTGTGGAACTGGCCACCCTAAATCATATTTATGCTGCCATGTTTTCCCTCTGAACTACAGCATAGTTCAGAAACAAAGGACACACTCCCCCTCACCTGATGGTTGCCGAAATCCACAGTTTTGCTCATGGCAATTTGTTGCTGCCTCACGGTTCATTGTGGCTGTTAAGGCAAAATCGCCATTTTTTGTTTCCCTTCACTGCAGACTAGTAGCTGTGTGTGTGTGTGCCTAGCTTTTTCAGTTGATTGTCTTTTTATCATACTGTTCCCTTGAAGAGAGGCTAAGGGTGATTCACCCCTGCTTTTAATTTCACAACAACCTTGTGAGGTAGGTTAGGGTGAGAGCACAGAATGGCCCGAGGCCAACCAGTGAACTTCCACAGCTGAAAGGGAATTTGAACCCGAGTCTCAACGTCCTATTTCAACACTGCAGCCCCTACACTAGCTTGGCAATTTAGATAATGGTAATGGGCTCCCCCTGGAAAGATGGGCTAGAACTTGCCAGTGCCTAATACGGAACGCTAGTATTGGAAATGTTACGCTTCCCTCCTCGAGATTGGAGACAGTGCAGTGCTGTGGTGTCAGTTCACTTGTTCAGCTTTCATGCCCTGTCCTGAAGTATCAGCGTATCTTTCTCTTGGCACCTGTTCCGACATAAATATGCCCCTCTTTCTACCCTTAACCATGCCAGGTAGGTTGGACAAAGACCATGTCTACTGTCCTTGTATGAAAACCATGTCCATGTAGGAATTAGCACAAATCTTATTGCATAGATAATCATTCAGGGCAAGCCTGAATGCATGATGTCAGGGGCTCAGGAGCAGAGGCACAGGAGAGGGAGGAAATGGAGAGCGAGGGGGAGGAATCCGAGGGGAGCGTAGGCTGTGACAGTGGTCAGAGGGATTCCATGAGCCTCTCCAGCGAATCGGAAGATTCACAGAAGGGAGCGCCGATGGCCAGAGGAAGGGGGGTGCCAAGGGGGAAACCCCAGAAGGAAGGGGCCAGCGGGGACTCCCAGAGCAGCAGTTGGAAATCAGGACCAGCTTCCCCACCAGAGCGCAGTGGGGGGGAGGAGTCCCAGGCATCGGGACCAGTGTTCTCACCACCAGCGAGAGGAGATGAGTCAGGATTGGCCACGCCTCCATCGGAGAGCGGGGAAACGGTCAAGAGGAAAGTTACCGGCTGGGCGCGCGCGCCAAGTTCAAATGTACAGGCGAGCGGCACAGCAGGTAGCCCGGATAGGGAGCCAGGTCCTAAAGCCCGCCGGAAGGAGGGGCAAGACTCAGGGGGGTCAGCGTCAGAAGAGTCCAGAAAGGAGGAAACCCCAGGGGGCAGGAGGACCCAGAGGAGGAAAGAACAACGGAAGAGGCGGAGTAAGGCTAGAGTCTTAAACTGGTGTCTAGGAGGCGGAGACTCAGATGGAGCTTCGCCGGTCTAGGTTCTAAGACGTAGAGTTGCACGCTGCGGTTTGGAAATGGAAACTAATCTTCAATAAAGACTTTTATACGTTATTACTGACTAGCGTTGGTCCTCTGTGAGCTGGGACCTAGAGGCAACTCTGACACATGCGCAGCGAGAAGCTGTGTGTTACTGTTGCTGTCTGGCGTGGTGCAGCAAAAAGAAGGGGTGAGAAATCAGAAGGAATTTCCTGTAGCAATCAGGTCATGTGTGAAGTGGCCCTCCAAGATCTTCAGGGTGCTAAAAAAATACAGTTAACTTCTCTGCAAAATAGGAATTTGAATTCAATATACTGTCTCTCAACACAACACTCTGGAGTTAATGATCCCCCCCTCTAGATATTTTGTTGTTGGAGGCACAATTCCGTAAGTGGTAATTACTGCTACAGCTCATAATATGCTGTTCTGGAGCATTCTCCTATTTGAATAACAGTGTTGTGCCCATCTGATACAGTGGATGCTCGGGTTGCGAACGTGATCCATGCGGGAGGCACGTTCACAACCCGCAGGGCCTCGTGTGTGCACGCGCGGGTCACGATTCAGCGCTTATGCGCAAAACGCCGAAACCCGGAAGTACCGGAACAGGTTCGGCCCGGTGCGCAATGCAAACATGCGCAATTTGAAGCGTCTGTAACCGAGGTATGACTGTACTGTCTTTATATGTGTAGGTGAACTAGCTATGGCAGATGTTATGTATTGGGTTTAACACATTTTATGTTATAAGGCGCGTTTTATTTAACAGCAGACATATTTTGTGGTACTGGTGTGATTCCCCCCCCCCCCGCAATTTATTGTTTAGCTTGAAAAGTTCCAATTTAAAGGGTAGTTAATGATTAACAACAATTTGGTGTTTCAGTGCTGTTTGTGAGGGTCAGTGAAAGTACTAATTTCCTCCAGTTTTTGTTTGTAAGATTAAAAAATGACTCTGATAGTAAGGGGCAGTGCTTCTGCAAAATTTCTTGACTGTCCTGTGGGATTATTTGTGTCTTTTAAATGCTCGCGGAGGGGAGACCACTGGCATTTCAAATGCATGTGAACATGAGGATAAGAACAGAGAAACCATGTGACGAATCCCAGACTTGAAGCAAAACATTGTGTGTGTAAGGGCCCCCATAACTGAGCCCCTCACAACCAATTAATAAATGAACCTATCACGCCTCTCGCCTCATAAATACTCCATGCCTCATACTAGTGTCAAGAGAGCAGCTACAAACGTTTGTTTAATTATGGGGAAAAACCAAAACCTCAAATCCTCTCTCTGCAGTTTTGCCATAGTTTTATGATGCTGGATTTTAGACTTGTGGTTTTCCAACCTCCCTGGCGCGCTCTCTTAGAAGGAAGGAAGGAGTTACACTTTCCTCATTGGCCTGAACAAAAGAAAAAAGGAAAAAAGAAATCCCACGGAGACCAGGGAGCCATCTGCTAGGAATTGGGAGTGGTTTTATAGTCTGATCTCAGAGGTAGGGGTGGCCTTGTAAGGCCAGAGGCCAGAGGCTGGGCTGAAACTCCAGCCGGAGGCGAGGAACTGATCGGAGGGTAATGATTGTGTTTGTCTGTCCATTGGCTTATTGGCTTGTGCACATGCTTTCTCTAGGAGTTTGGCTGAACATGTGTGGCTTTTACTTCTCTCGTAGCAGGCCCAGTTTTCCTTCTGCATCTCTCTGTCCCTCATGTGAGACACTCCTTTCCGCTGCATGTACCTGCCGGGGAGTTTTCTTTGTCAGTTGGTGTTGATCAATTCATCCCTCTGTGTTGGTTTCCCCATGATGGTTCTGTGTCTTCCCCCTTGCTTTTCCCCTTTTTGCTCCCTTACACATCTGTGTCCACTATCTTTCCTATTTTTTCTGCACATGTTGTTACATTTTACCTGTGAATTGGTGCATTTCTGGGAACTTGTCCGGAATTATTTGCTGATGAGGTTGATTTTGGCCACAGTGGGCCAGGAACAATTCTTCTGGAAATACCTGGGAATTGAGATGGTACCACAGAAATCGGTTCTTAACACAATTCAAAAGAGGGACACATTTCACTGTTTTAAAACATTGTACAGTGGTACCTCTGGATGCGAATGGGATCCGTTCCGGAACCCCGTTCGCATCCTGAAGTGAACACAACCCGCGCACGTGATTCACCGCTTCCGCGCATGCGCGTGACGTCATTTTGAGCATCTGTGCATACGCGAGGGACAAAACCAGGAAGTAACGTGCTCCATTACTTCCGGGTCGCCGTGGAGTGCAACCCGAAAACGCTCAGCCTGAAGCTATTTCAACCCGAGGTATGACTGTACATACAATAGCTGGGTGTATAACAGGAATTTCTTGCTATCCCATATGTTGCCAGTTTGTCTGGTCCAAGGCAGTTGCCTGTGCCTTTTCTTCTGCTGTGCCTATCCATTTCCTGTGGCGATTCTGTGCTCCATTTTCCACAGTGTTGTGGGTTTCCATTTCTGTTTCTTGTGCAGTTATGCAAATCTGTGGCATACATTCATCTTGTCACAGTGAGACTTCAGTATGGTCGAAGGAAATGTACATAGCATCTCTCAGGGATTTTTTTTTTTAAAAAAAATGTATAAAGGCAATCTTTAGAAGAGTATCAGACAAGGAAATCTCTGCCCACACATTTATGGGGACAACACAGGAAGAAAATAACACCCACAAAACTCAGAGATAGTCTTTTTGGTGCTATAATGGAGTGTATGCAAAGTGACACAGCAATTGTTTCTAATTTGGGTGCAATTAAAGCGGTTGACACAAATGCTGCCTGAATCCTCTCCAGTTCAGCCTCAGCTAAGCAGCAGCACAGAAAATTCCCCAGTAAACCCCACCCCACCCTGTATCTTACTGTTCACCACCTTCCAAATTTTTATTGACCTAACAAAAAAGAAATTACAAAATGCAACAGCTCAGTGGCTGAGCGTCTTTCTAGTCCACTGCAAAGTCACAAACTGAACTTTCTAGGGAGAAAATGCAACATGGCTGTTGAAATTTAATGAAATTATCAAAGGATGGGCAGTCGAATTTACATCTTGCATTTTTACTGGGGCTGCAAAAGTTTTTTTAAAAAACAGCATTTTTAATTTTTTTTGCAAGAGTTTGCAGTTCAAGGAGCTGGAAGCCCCATGATTTTGCGTATCCTCTCCTCCCCCCCAGCTCCCCATGTCTTTTTAAGTGCTTAGGGCTCTGCATTATTTTAAACGCGTTGCTCTCAGCCTATTGCAAGCAGTGGGAGAGCTTCACCTAGATGTGGGTTGAACTGAGGAAGTTTCCTTTTCCCCCAAAATGGACTCTCAAGCAATTTCATGCGGCAGAGAAAAGCCCCTTTGAGAAGTTGAGCCTTCTTCTCCCAGAGCAAAGGCAAGTCCGTTTTGTGATGAGAAACCTGCTTGCCAAGGCTGGAGTGGGATGTCAGATTAGCCCCCGCCGCAGCAGAAGCTGCTGTGAGTGGAGCATGTGACTGCAGCGTTATGTTGGGAGGAAGCGGTAGAGGTCAACGCAAAGGCATTTCGCCAGAGACTGCATGGCGGATGAGAGCTTTTTCAGATCCCTAACCCTTTCATCAGCCGCTGATAGCGAACAGAGGAGCGTCAGATTAATAATGGAAATTTCAGGACAGAGTAGTTTATTTCCTCTCTGTTGCTGAGGGAGAATGAAGGGCTTCTGAAGGCCCTTTAAATCTATTTTATTAATCCATCTGTGTGAGGGGAAATTTGCCATTCTTGAGATTGGATGTTCAACTTTGAGATGAGGCTAGGGGAACACTCAAGAAATTCCCTTGTTGCAGAACAAGGAAATCCCGGTATCTCCTTCCGTTTCAAATGTTGTGGGGATTCCATTCAGACTGAAGTGGTCGAGTTGCAGTCCACACTAACAGGCTAACAAACCGAAAGGTCTGTGGATTAATGGTATAGTACATACTTTTCACATAGAGGACCCCAGATTCCGTTTCTGGCCATTTCAGTTAAAGGCTGTTTAGTGGCAAGTGCGGTTTCGAAAGATCTCTCTGCCTGTCTGAGTTTAGAGAAGTGCAGTAGTTTCTGAGTGCTCACAGTGCTTCACATTCTCAGTCCTCAGAATAGCCTTGTAAGGTAGGCTTGGATTAATACTCTCATAGCACATTTGGGGATGGGATTTCTAGAGCAATCCTATTGATGTTGATTCAGAATTAAGCTCCATGCAGCACGTTCAGGGGGACTTACTCCCTGATAGGTTTGTACAGAATCGCGGCTCTGGAGGGTTCATGGCGAACACACCTGGCCACAACACTAAAAAAGGTTTGGCTGTTAGAATTGTAGGCTACATTAACAAATTGTACGTGGATTGCTTATTAATTTATCATTTTCAGTTTTGTCCTTAAGATGATTGAAAATAATGCAGCTTTGAATTTGGGGTTGTTGCTTGTTTGTAACTTTTAAATCATTTGGAAACTAAAAGAGACGTCCCTTGTGATCTATTTTGCTAAAAGTTAGTTTACACAGTCTTTTTCTTGTAGATGGACATCAAAAGAAAGAATAGTATGGTTTTCATTTCAGCTGGGCATGTAAAATAATAAAGTGGGGATAGAGAAGGACAGTTTATCTAGAAAATGTGGAGGAATAAAGGACTCATCTTTTGAAAAGTGGTATGTGGAGGTCACAGTCCAACCTAGTTACGCCTGCTTCAGCCTGCCGATTTAAGCATGTCCAGCTCTGTGTTGGATTGTCGCCTGAGAGTCTTAACAGCTTCTTTGGGATTCTGTAATATTTATTCCCCCTCTTCCCCCCCCCACCAAGGAGGAAAGATTTAAGCATCTAAAATATCCCCTGGATGAAGCAGGAAAATTAATCTCCGTCTTGCCTTCAAAATGCAGTTGAAATTCTGGAGTGGGGAAGCAAATGAGGCTTGTAATTGTACAAGGAATGCATTTTAATTGCAAGGCAGGGGTGCAAGGAGGGTTGGTGTGTGCCCCCCTCCCTTTTCCCGAATTCTGCAAATTTACTGTCTCAGTGACAGCATTGCATGTCAACTCCTGGCACTGGATGGGGTTGCTAGGCAGCAGGTTCTTCTATATCCCAAGACTTTGTGATTTGCCAGCCTTCCTGAGGCTCATGGTTAAGCCTCTTTCTAGCCTACCGTCTAGAGGGACTTTTGCATGCTGCTTGCATACTGTCGAGATCTTGCACCTGAAATGTGATGAAAGGGGGAGGAAAGCAGGGCTTGTTGGAGGCTTGGGGAGGGGGAATGGGGGGGGGACTGGAGAGGGGATTCGCTTTTTGGCGCTGCATCCTCAGTCTGGTGCAGAAGGTTGGGGAAATAACTGTATGTAAAAAGGACGAGGCTGGGATACAAACCCTGAACCAGCAACCGGAACAAGGAAAAGAGGTTAGTGGGTTAAGTGGCGTGCATTTCCTGCCTTCGCGAAGGTGCCTAAGAATGGAGGCAGTAATTCAGCCATTAGATATGGATGGAGGCTGGAGAATCAACTGGAGCCGTTGGGGGGGCGGGGAGGTGGCGGGCGCTCTGTGCCTCTGCAGCCGCCCTGCTGTAAAACTGCTCCCAAACTCTTACAAAGGTGACTTGGGGAAGGAATGGATTTAGTACTTTGCAAATCCCATCTGTGGATCCTTTCTCACGTTCTCTCATGACCAGAATCTTAGAAGATAATGAAAAACAGGAGCAGCTGAGCACAGCTCATTTTTCTAGTGATACTCTTGTCTTTGCCCTCCCTTGCGAAAGCAACGCTGGTCGTGAGTAAGCATCCACCTTGGTTTAGGTTTGAGCAGAACTGTTTCAAACTTTGTTATTGAACCGCATTTGAAAAGAGCTGGAAGAGAAGCTTTTCTTGCCCACCCAGAGCTAAGAATCACATTGGAACACAGAGCCAAGGGCTGTGGACGTAGATAGCCAGCTTCATTTCTCCGCTTTGGGGGGAGGGCTGTCTCTCTCCCCCCCCCCAGATATTCCACTAAGAAACCCAGAACTGCCTAGACGGGTTTTTCTTCCAGAATCCAGTTGTTTTAAAACCCATTCAGAGGATTAATGGAATGTATTCTTGCGAGACCCTTAACGTTTATGCAGTTACTACTAAACATTAATTTGTGGGAAATTGCTTTTGTTTCCTATGGTTGGTTGGTTGGAATTTTTAAAATGTTTATGTGCTTTGCAGGTACTGTCTGATGAGTGTGAAAGGATGCTTCACAGATTTTCACATTGATTTTGGGGGAACTTCAGTTTGGTATCATGTCTTCCGTGGAGGGAAGGTAAGTGGATGTGACACCTTTGGAGGAGGGGAAGGGGGGGTAGCCCTTATTTGCAGCCCAGTAGCTTCTGATTTTATGCTCTTTATCAGATCCTTGTAATTGCTTATGCTCAGATTTTGGTCAGTAGAAAATGCTAAGATAGGAAGAACATCTTGCTGTGGTTTGTGAAACAAAAATGGAGCATTGTAATGTGCTTATTTGTTTATTTATTACACTTGTTCCCAGCTTCTTAATTTCTCCTGGGTGGCTGTGGGACCTATAAAAAAACAGCTCATGACATTAAAATAAATAATTTTACACCAACAACTCATTATTAAAGCAAAATACCAACAAATAATAACCAACTATCACCATTTCTCAAATATCTGGTGAAAGAGAATGTGCTTAGCTTCAGAAACTGATAAATATATATTCTGTTAACCTGGTTCCAACAGGATCTCTCTCTGTTCTCAACTCTCAGGACAGGTGATTTATTTTCACACACACGGATGCGGGTGGCGCTGTGGGTTAAACCA
This sequence comes from Podarcis gaigeae, assembly GCF_964106915.1. Taxonomy (NCBI): domain Eukaryota; kingdom Metazoa; phylum Chordata; class Lepidosauria; order Squamata; family Lacertidae; genus Podarcis; species Podarcis gaigeae. The sequence continues at coordinate 37,825,136 of NC_139693.1, forward strand.
CAGAGCCTAGGACTTGCCGATCAGAAGGTCGGCGGTTCGAATCCCCGCAATGGGGTGAGCTCCCGTTGCTCGGTCCCTGCTCCTGCCAACCTAGCAGTTCGAAAGCACATCAAAGTGCAAGTAGATAAATAGGTGCCACTTCGGCGGGAAGGTAAACGGCGTTTCTGTGCGCTGCTCTGGTTCGCCAGAAGCGGCTCTGTCATGCTGGCCACATGTACGCCGGCTCCCTCGGCCAGTAAAGTGAGATGAGCGCCGCAACCCCAGAGTCGGTCACGACTGGACCTAATGGTCAGGGGTCCCTTTACCTTTATTAGGATTCAACTAAATGTTTATATATGCTGGTTGTTCTGCAACTAGAATCGCAGGTCCCTTTCTTGAGATCAAATCATAAGGTCTCAGAGGCCAAGTGCAAATCAATTTTTCTGCCCCATTTCTTACCACTGTTGGGGTTGTAATGACTTACGGGCTGCAGTTTAAGCGTGCTCTGGCGCTCCATCCCACTCAGTCAGGAACTGAAGAAGTTGAGCATCTCTTCCGCAGAGCAGAAGTGCGGTTGGCTTGTTGCGCTCAACTTGATTTCAATTCTTGGGAATTGCTTGCCTAAAACTCATACATTACTTGGGTGCAGATTTGGCATCAGGAGCTCTGCAAGGCTGGTTTAGACGTATTTAGCCATATCAGGCTCCATTGAACATACAGTATTTTTTTGTGTTCCACCATTAACTGGACAACACAAGTCCCTAGTAGATCTGGAACACACTGGGTGATCTTAAACCTCAGTTTCCCCCCTGTCTCTTGAGACAGACGGATGCCAATAAAACAAAAAGGCCCCCCAAAAGTGGTGAAGAAAGTACCTAGCTACACAATAGAACAGTGTGGGGAAGGGTTCAAGTATGCAGCATGAAACAGGCATACCTGCTGGCTAGAGCAGGCATGAAAGGTGTGAATATTGTGAAGCTGGTAGAGCCACTTTCATGCCAAGACAAAATGCCGCCCAAATCAGATGGTAAACTCCATCTAGGGCTAAATATTGGCATGAGACCAATTGGTTTATTATTATTATTTTAAAAAAGACATCTGTACTGCTTTTCCAGTTGCTTATCTCACAAAGTGGTTTACAATCACTAAAATGCATTGGGGGAAATATCAGTGATACAGCAGTGAAACTAAAAGTTGTATTGCATTCGACAACAGCAAGACGTAGGCACACTGACTGGTCATGGCAGGATCCTGGGATCATGATACAACGAGCCAAGAATTACCATAAGGGAAAGCCGAAAAGAATTTCCAAGAGAGATTTCTGGAAGTCCTTCTGATCAAGGCACAGCCCTTTTTTCAAGGGTCTTTTTGGGGGAAACCTTTAAGCAGGAAACATTCAAGTGTGAAAAACGTTTATTCTGCACCTCCTTGGATAATGATGAGAAACCTTGAGGAAATGTTTATTGGGGTATGAGAAGAGATTCCCCTGCTTCTAGTTTTTCATTTTTATTTCTAGATCTTCTGGCTGATCCCTCCAACTTTGCAGAACCTAGAACTCTATGAGGAATGGGTTCTCTCAGGGAAGCAAAGTGATATCTTTCTGGGGGACAGGGTGGAGCTATGCCAAAGAATTGAACTGAAACAAGGGCACACCTTCTTCATTCCTTCAGGTAATGCAACTGTTTTTCAAAGCCATGTCCTTCTCCTTGCATGTTTTTGGGACTAGAACATATTCTTGGAAGGCCATCACTTGATCCAGACCTGAACCGTTGCTGGATCTACAGCAGGTTGTTGCTTCCTACAAGTAGAAAGGTAACAAACCTGGGAGAAAGCTGCTTGCCTGGCCCCTTGCATGCAGGACTGTTTTTTCTGTTTCCAGGGAGTTCTTAGAAGCAGCGAAGTATTGAAAAACAATGTGTGCCTTCCTTGCGGTCTGAAATAGTGTGGTTTGTTTCAGCCTCCCGATTGTGCTACATGCATCCTCCAGACCTGTGAGCCTCTAATCCAGTGTTCCTGAGGCCTCTGGCTGCTCAGTTTGGGGAGGGAAGGTGTTGAGCTGGCCTCTGAGCTAAAGCCGGCAGGTAGTAGTGCTCTGTTCACATAGTAAGGCCAGAGGGCCAAACTTCCGATAGGCATCCCAGCTCTGGCTAACCCCAAGGCTTCATGCTGCCTGCTAAATGGAGGCAATGATGTTGCACACTCCTCTTCTGTCCTGTGCTTGAAGTCTGGGGGTTTGGGGTCCTGTACACACCTGTTCCTAGGTAGCCTACTAGGCGAAGTCACGGCCTCCAGCTTTGAGGTTCTTTGTTCAAGCCTTGAGGATTTGGACAACAATATTACAGGCCCTTCAGATTTTATAGTGAAACCACCATGACTGGGGGAATTTTAGCACATTCTGTGGTCACTGAAACTACACACTACTTAAGACAGCATTTATTATACTTACCTGGGGGGTGGAGGGCTTACCACACAAGAGCTGCCTAGTCTCTGACTGAGCACATGAAGATCCTAGTGTGCTCTTTTGTATGCAGCTTTAGGAAAGAACCTGCATGCTGACATGTTTATCACGCAAACCCCCCATTTTGTTCTATCCCCTTAAATCCTTTGCCCCATTCACCTTTCAGTGTTTTTTACTTTGCCATGCTCAGATGGTTTTTCCCAGGGGGTGTGTTCTTTTCCCGATGTCTTTCATTTTCTCCCCACCTTTCTAGGGTGGATACATGCTGTCTATACTCCAGTAGATTCCTTGGTGTTTGGTGGAAACATCCTGCATAGTTTTAACGTTCCCATGCAGCTTCACATCTATGAGATCGAGGATAGAACGAGGGTAAGGATGCTCAAATATATCTGACTGTTCACTCATGCAATAACAGTTCTTTTTGAAAGCCAAGACACAGAAGGTACCAAGATGCCTGGATAAAGACAGGTAACATAGCCTGTCGGTCTGTGGTCACTTGGATGGAGAAACAACTCCCAAATCTTTGGGGCAGGGTAGAGAAGAAGCACAGTTGAGGTCTAGGACAGAGCAGCAGGCTGCATTGGAGCAGGCTGGAGACCAGGAGCAGACTTGGGTCCACCTGGTGCTTCCCAACTGATATTAAATACCATCTTTTGAGCCCTGGTTTTTGCCATCCTCAGGCAGAGGAGGGATTCTGGCCAAACTCCAGGAGTTGCAGGCCATGGGCAGCTTGATGAGCACTTTTGAACCTTCATTGACATGACATGTTGGTGGCAACGTTCTGGGGAGCTGAGGAGTGACTTTGTGTGAGTTAGTGAGGTGAGCTTTCAGTAGCACCCCAGCAGCTGCAGAAATGAGATGCTGTTTTTGGTTCCTTCCCTTGCTCAACTGAATATGGGTGGTTCTTTGGCAACAGTGCCTCCACTCTCCACAGGCTCTGTAGGTTTGAGGACCAGTGGCTGCCCTTCTTCCTCCAAGTGGACCCATAAGCCCCGCCAGACGACACCAGTCTACCTTCAGCTCCTCTTGGACCTGTGCTACCCAGAGCAGAAGCCCATCATTCCTTGCCCTGCAATGCACTCTACCTAGCCTAGTCCTATTACTTCACGTTCTGGCTTGGAGTCCTCATTTGCCATGGTGCATCCTCGTAGCTTATCCCTGTCATTTATGTCATATCCCCACCAGGCCTTCTTTGCAGGTCTGTTGCCCCAGGACATCATTTTTGCAAAATTTTGTTTGACTGGGGAGGGGGTTGATGTTGTAAATTCTGCCTGCCAGCTAGCACAGGGCCACACTCCACCCCTTGGTTTTGATGGTTCCTCAACACTTAGCTTTGTGGAATTCTAGTCTGTCATGGAATTCTGTCAGTTGTTCCTGATTGGCTGCCTGGCACTTTATTTTGTGAACATTGGCCAGTTACGTAGCCCTGTCAGTTGTTAGCCAACTGGGTCCTCCGTAGTAGTTCTGGAAATCCCACCCCCTCCAAGTGTCCCATAAGGGCTTCCTCTCCACTGTGTGTGTGTGATGCCCTCTGCTTTCCCCAGCTGTGTCATCTAGTGGGCCTTTCATGCCAGTTGAAACATGGAAGGTGACACTGTCCACCTTTTTAGGAGGTATTTGAGAGAAGGATCTACCCACTGGAACACAGGAGGTGACCCTTCTGCCTCATTTTCCAGAGGTGTCGCGTTAAATTGATAGGACTTTGCTGCTAATTTCTACACAACACAATTCAGAGGAGTTTGCGGTGCTTCAGAGGACAGGTGGGGCAAGTGCTTGGAGCTGCATCACATGCAGGTAGTAGACAGGTGTGTAGGGCGCACTGCTTCTCTCCCAAATTTACTTGTATGGCACACAGACTGCTGGGAGAACCCATAGAGCCCCATATTCCATTGTTTTGGTTGTTCCTTTTTTAAAAAAAAGTATGTTTATTTCGTTCAGACTTGTCTTGAGAATCTTGAAACATGAAAGGAGGGTAACTAGTGTTTTTTCAAAAGATAAATTAATCTAATCTGAATCTGAACAGCCCCAAGTCTCCCCTCCGCCATGGATTCATTGCATGGCCTTGCTCAAGCCTCTCTCTCTCTCTCTCTGACTCAGTTTCCAGTATGTACAACTTGGAACAATAGAGACCTATGTAACATGAGAAGGGTGTTATGAGGGTGAACACAGAATGAATGGAGCCATGCTTACTGATGTACCCTGCCCAACCAGTTTGAAGGTTCCATTGCATGATGTAATGTATTATTTTTTTTTTTGGCAGTTAACTCTTTATTTTAAGATAGCAAAACAGTGCAGGCCTAATGATCCCAGCAACTCTTCCCAGTAGGTTTTGCTCCAATGAGGCAGTTGTGAGGACTGAAGGTCCCTGCCTTTCACCACCCTCAAAGGGAGGTTTCCTCAAACTCGGCCCCCCCAGACGCTCCGAGACCACACCCATCATCCCTGACCACTGGTCCTGCTAGCTTGGGATCATGGGAGTTGTTGGCCAAAAACATCTGGAGGGCCGAGTCCGAGGAAGCCTGCTCTTTTTTTTGCTTTGTTTTGGAATTATATTCTTATTGATTTAAAAATACAAAAAAGGAAAACAGAATTGTACATTCAAATTTTCTTAATTACCTCTTAATTCCATTTTTGACTTCCCTCAATTTGTCTGAACTTCCTTCATTTTATAACTTTTAACACACTCCTACTTATTGTTTTTTATACTGGTAACTTCAATTTCAATGTTTATACTCATTATTGGATTTTCACATCACAGAGCTTCCTTAAAACTTACAAACGTAATCTGGTTATCAGTTTTTGCAAATATTGAGTAAACTTCTCCCAATCTTCTGTAAATCTTTGATCTCGTCGATTCCGAATCCTTCCTGTCATTCTGTCCAATTCCGCATAGTCCATCATTTTAGCTCTACAAATCTTCTATCGTAGGCAGCTCCTCTTGTTTCCATTTCTGGGCCATCAATATTCTTGCTGCAGTCACTGCGTATAAAAATAACTTCTTCTCTTTCTTGTTTATCTCATTCCCTGTAATACCTAGTAAAAACGCTTCTAGTTTCTTAGTAAATGTATATTTCAACATTTTCTTTAATTCATTATAAATCATTTCCCAGAAGCATTTTACCTTCTTACACTCCCACCACATGTGAAAGAAAGTGCCTTCCTTTTTTTTTGCATTTCCAACATTTGTTACTTGTCTTATACATTTTTGCTAACTTTATGGGGGTTATATACCATCGATACATCATCTTCATAACATTTTCTTTTATAGCAGTACATGCAGTGAATCTTATACCATCTTTCCAAAGTCTCTCCCATTCCTCCATTTGTATATTATGTCCTATATCTTTGGCCCAATCAATCATCACAGATTTTACCTCCTCATCCTTCGTGTACCATTCCAGCAGTATCTTATACATTTTTGCTAAGATCTTACAGTCATTATTTAATATGTCAGTCTGAAATTTGGATTCTTTATCAGCAAAGCCCCTTTCATTTAAGTCTTTTCTGAACATCTCATTAATTTGAAAAAAATGCAGCCAGTCATTCACATAATTCTTAACGTCCTCAAATGGTCTCATTTTCCATTTTCCTTCACTTTTACAAATTAATTTCTCATATGTTACCCAGCCCCCTGTCATATTGACTTTCTTCACGCTCATCGCTTCTTGCGGTGATAACCAATAAGGTGTTTTTTGTTCCAACAAATTTTTGTATCTTTCCCATACTTCAATCAAGGACCTTCTTATAATATGATTTTCAAAACGTTTGTGGACCCGTTTCTTATCATACCACAAATATGCGTGCCACCCAAATCTATTATCAAAACCTTCTAAGTCTAACACATCCGTGTCTTGTAATTTTATCCATTCCTTTAACCAACAGAGGCAAGATGCTTCATAATATAATTTCAGGTCTGGCAGGGCGAAGCCTCCTCTTTCTTTTACATCTGTTAAAATCTTAAATTTTATCCTCGGCTTCTTACCCTGCCAGATATACCTTGAAATTTCTCTTTGCCAGTTTTTAAAAATTGCTGCCCCCTTGATTACTGGAACTGTTTGGAATAGAAATAACATCTTCGGTAGCACATTCATTTTTATCGTTGTAATTCTTCCCCAAAAGGAAAGTTTCATTCTTCCCCATACCTCAAGGTCCCTTTTAATCTTATTCCATGTTGGAACATAATTGTTCTGAAACAAGTCAATACTCCTGGGAGTTAACCAAACCCCTAAATATTTTACTTTCTTAACCACTTCTATCTCAGTTTGCTGCTGTAGTCTATTAACTAACTCTTGATCAATATTTTTGGTAATAGCTTTAGTTTTTTTCTTATTCAACATAAATCCTGCCAATTGTCCAAACTTTTCAATTTCTTTCAGTACTTCCGATACTGTATTCATAGGATCTTCCAAAGTTAATACCAAATCATCTGCGAAAGCTTTAACTTTATATTCTTTTCTACCCACCTTTACCCCTTTAATTTGCTCATTACTCCTGATTGCCCTTAAAAACACTTGATGTGATGTAATGTAAGGGTGTCCTGGGACTGCAGCCTAGACTGTGATGGGCAGCCTCGTTCTGCTCAATCTACCTTTCCGTTTTGTTAAACTACAGTTCTTGTTGTCTCTTGATGTGTATTTAAATTTATAAAGCAAGAGTGCATCCTTAGGCTCTCCTGATATTAATGGCACTGCTAATCTGCACAAATGATCCTAATTATGCACTGTTGCTTAAGAAAGCGACCAGCGCCGTGCTGAATCAGACTACAGGCTCCTCCAGGCACCCTGTTTTTCAGCATTCATTCCGGTTTGCTTGCACAAAGCTTATGTGGTGGTTAGACTTCTCTGTCTTTATTTAACATTCATTTTACTTGTTTGCAGGCCGTTAACATATATTCCTGTTAATCTTTTGTTCATCCCACACTTTTCATTGTATCTCCCTGTCACTTTCCACAGAGCAAAATGTCCTAGTTTTTTAAAGTTTATCTGCTATGCTAGGGCAATAGGGCACTTTAGTCCCCTTGAAATGTGCAGACCCAAAGTTCTGGTCTTCAATTGAATATCTCCTGCAAAACACTGACAGCCTGGAAGTGCCCTTAAATACTATACTCTGTCCAGGATCCCCAACAACCAGCAGGCATCTGATGGTCCACTTTGGGGGGCTGCAGTCTGGCTTCTGCCCACCCCTGGCCCAGGCAGTGTTTTCTCAAATGGAGCCACAGTCAGTGTGTGTAGATGCTGGGGACTTCTCACTGAGCCACTGAATTTCTGTTTTGCATGTTGGGCCTCCTGCAAGTGAGATCAGGGGTCTTCGGTATGGGGTGGGGTGGGGGCAGATTGCGAAAAGCACAGTCCCAAGACCACCATGGTGACCTAGTTCACTGGCTCTCCAATTGGCCTTCAGCTACAGCCTAGAGATCTTTGATATGTGCTGGGTCTACTCTTTAAGTGTGTGCCTTAAACCTGCATAACAAAAGCAAGAGCAAAGCCACGGCCTTGCAGACCCAGCAGACAGGAAGCAGCACTTTACTGCAAAGTAAAGCTCTTTACTCTGCAACACCAGCTGAGAGGCGGCAGGGTCTTAGGCCTTTCAGGCAGGAAATGACCATTTACCGTAAATTTCGCTCCATAACACGCAGATTTTTCCTCCTAGAAAGTAAGGGGAAATGTCTGTGCGTGTTATGGAGCGAATGCCTACAGATGGCGGGGGAATCTGCTGCAGTTGTGAGCAGTCCGTGGCTTGCTTTGAAACAGCAAAGCAGGTGTAAGCGGCTCCTGTCAGCGAGCCGAGCTGGGGAGGAGGGAGAGAAGCAGAGCGGGCTTGGCTGCTTTAAAACAACCCCGTACTCTCTGTCCCTGCCTGCAGTTTTTTGCTGTCCGATTTTGGATTAGCCACTGTAGGGGCTGTGTGTGTGTGTGCTTGAGCTATCGTTCTCCTCCTCCTGCTTCCCCTTCGCTCTCCCTGCGCCCCTGCGCTCTCCCTCCGACTTTAGAATTGACACTCTGTGTGTGTGTGTGTGTGAGAGAGGGCTCCTTCTCCTCCTCCTGCTTCCCGTTCACTCTCCCTGCGCTGTCCCTCCGACTTTAGAATTGACACTCTGTGTGTCTCTCTGTGTGTGAGGGCTCCTTCTCCTTCTCTTGCTTCCCGTGTGTGTTTTGACCTCACTGCGCTTGTTGGGGGAGAGTGTTGGTCGCAATTTTTCTTGATTTGTCTCAGAGTGGTTACTATCATGGTTTCCTTGCCGGGGAGGAGGGAGAGACGCAGAGCCTGCTTGTTCTAAAGGAGCAAAGCCGGAGAGGAGCCTCTCCTGCATTATCAGCAGCATCCTTCTCCACACCCCCCACGCGTGCTCCTTGTCCCTTGAGTTCTTTTCCTTCCCTCCCCACTTAAAACGTGGTTACAAAGCATGGATCCTCAGGATTTTTGCACTAGGTCACCCCAAATTCACCATCAGATCACATAGCATATCCATGGCTACAGCCTGCACCAAAAAACACACGCACCCACTGTTTCATGGGGCCGCAATGGTGCAAAAACGTGGTTACAAAGCATGGATCCACATGGATCCTCAGGATTTTTGCATTGGGCTACCCCAAACTCACCGTCAGATCACATGTCTGTGGCCACAGCATGAACCACAAAAATCATATATCCACTGTTTCGTTTAGAATATTTTTTTCTTGTTTTCCTCCTCTAAAAACTATGTGCGTGTTATGGTCAGGTGCGTGTTATAGAGCGAAAAATACGGTACTTTGCAGAAAAGGCTTTACTTTGCAGTAAAGTTCTGCTTCCTGTATGCTGGGTCTGCAAGGCCAACTGGGCAGTGCATTCTCTATATTACAGGGTGAAAAAATATGAAACCTTTATTACGGTCTGGAGTTCATAGCAATAAAAGAAAAAATATCATTATATTGCCCACTCCTGCCACGAAGTCCTGTCTCTAGGCTGTAGCTGAAGGCCAGTCGTGGCTGTGTTTTTCACAGTCTGCCCCCCACCCCAGGCTGAAGACCCCTGGTCTCACTTGCAGGAGCCCCAAAATGCCTCAGCATAGCAAGTTGACTACTAGTTAGCATGGAGTTGAATTTTCTTGACATATTATAGTAGTAAAAACCCTGTAAGCTGACTCGTTGGCCCGCTTGCCTGTAAACTTTCAGTTCTAAGGATTGATCAGTATTGTATTTGCCGTGGTGAGATGTGGATGTTAAAAATGGAAAAGACAAGGAAATACTTCTTACTTTTCATTTTGTCTGAAAGACAAAAAATAGAATAAAGACAAAAATAGAATAAAATGGTGGCAGCAAGTGAAAACCTTTTATGAAGAGGGAAAGTTTCTGGGTGTTAAAGCAGATTAAGCTATTTATAAGCTGACCTGTGTGTGAGGAAGTGCAGCAGCAAAAATATGGTATCAGCTTCCTGGGAATCTTGGCTGTCATTTTTAATATACAAAATATTTTAAAAAGCAACCCCACTTTCCCCCCTCCTTCGCTCGAAGATCGCAGCATAACAATACAGTGGTACCTCGGGTTACATACGCTTCAGGTTACATACACTTCAGGTTACAGACTCCACTAACCCAGAAATAGTACCTCGGGTTAAGAACTTTGCTTCAGGATGAGAACAGAAATTGTGCTCCAGTGGCGCAGCAGCAGCAGGAGGCCCCATTAGCTAAAGTGGTGCTTCAGGTTGAGAACAGTTTCAGGTTAAGAACGGACCTCCGAACCTCAGTTCTTAACCTGAGGTAGCACTGTACAAGATGAGGCTATATGCTTAGCAATGTATGGGCAATGCCTGCTGAGATCTCAGAAACCAGGCAGGTGACTGGATCAGATCTCTAGTGGATGAGGAGCCTCAGGGTTTTAGTTAACTGTAGCCCTTTCCTCCATTAGTGACTGGTAAAACTAGAATAAATTATACTGATAAGAGAAATCGCACCAATATACTCAGTTTTGCTTGCTTGCAAATGCTGTGCAGAATTTGGATTGTGCAGATTTTGGGGGGTATGTTTTTGTTTATTTTCAAGAATAATATCTAGTTACAGAATAATAAAAATGCCTTCAGCAGTACAGACAGTGCAGAATTAAAAACAACAACAACATTTTAGCAGAGTACCAAGTAGCTTATCTACTTGGAAAGCAAGCCCTACTCAGATTGTTTGGGGCTCACATGCAAAAAGTTGTGATTAGCCCTCTTGGTTCTTCCTGTGCAGATCATATCCTGTAACGTTTTCTTCGTTCAGAATATTGCAACAGAGTCTCTGGCTTTTCAGCTGAACTTCCTTGATGGACTCCATCAAGTGTGTGTGTGTGTGTGTGTGTGTGTGTGTGTGTCCCATCCAGCAGCGGAAGGAGATTTCCTGGTGCTATTCACAAAGCAATTCTTGCCAGCACAAAGAGAAAGTGTCATGCTTTGCTCCACCTTCTTTTTAAATGGCAAAGATGTGCTTGAGCCCGTGCTGTACTTTGATTGTTGGTGTTCAAAGCCCCCGCCCCAATTTTCTCTTTCTTTTAATGGTGGGAGCAGCCTGGTATTGTCTCAGAACATCACTGAGACTGTTATGCTGATTTATAGCCTGATCATACGTGATGATGTTCGTCTAGGACCTAGAATCTAGATTAATTTCTCACATCTTGAGGGTTGGGAAGAGTTTGGAAGAGACAGACTAAGAGCTGGAGTGGGAGAGCGTAATGGTTAAGAGCATGAGTCCTGTGCCATGAACTTGCTTGTTGCCTTAGGCTACCCACTGCCTCTTGGCCTCGCCCTTCCCACCTGGAAAATATGGGGCTCATACAGAGATAAAGGTAAAGAACCCCTGACAGTTAAGTCCAGTCACACACAACTTTGGGGTTGTGGTGCTCATCTCACTTTATTGGCCGAGGGAGCCAACGTTTGACCACAGACAGTTTTTTCGGGTCATGTGGCCAGTATGACTAAGCCGCTTCTGGCAAACCAAAGCAGCGCACGAAAACGCCGTTTACCTTCCCGCCGGAGCGGTACCTATTTATCTACTTGCACTTTTTGGTGTGCTTTCGAACTGCTAGGTTGTTCAGCTGGGACTGAACAACAGGAGCTCACCTCGTTGTGGGGATTCGAACCGCCAACCTTCCAATCGGCAAGCCCTAGGCTCAGTGGTTTACACCACAGCGCCACCCGCGTCCCTTCATTCAGGGATAGTTATTTATTTTATTTTCATTTTCAGGGTGGTTTACAACAGGAATAAAACAATTTGAAGTGTTTCATAAGTATGAAAAGTTGTTGTTGTTACTACTACTACTACTACTACTACTATTGTTGTTGTTGTTGTTATTCGCTAGAGGTCTGAACTGATCCTTCTGTTGGGCTTTTGAAATAAGACCAAGGGCTGCAGGCTGCTCACCACTGACGCAGCACATTTTGAAGTGATTGTCAGCCCTTCAAATTCTGTTCAGTAACAAATGGGTCTCGGGTGCAACTCAAACAAGGCTGGCATCGTGTGCTCCAGAAGGCAGGCCTCTAGTGACATTGTGCTCAGCACGGTAATAATAGGGGCCATTTTGCAGCAGCAGACACTTCCAAACGCTATTCAGGGAATGTTGCAGTAATTTAATCTGGATTTGACCAAAGCATATGTGACAGAGGCCAGATCCTGCTGATCTCACTTAACCACATCATTATGTCAGTCTGGCCTAAAAAAAGAGAAAGAGAAATTCTTGTGACGTTTATGAGTCTTACTCTCAGCTGACGGTTGAGTGAGTGGCTGGTTTTTTTAAAGGGTTAAGGAGGCAATCCTATGAGAACTGATCTGTATCAAGCAGTAGCCAGAGGTGTCGGCTAAAAAATGCAACACTTGTGGTGTGTGGGTGTAAATAGATTTTTTTGTAAAAGCCCCTGAAATATCTTTTAACATTTCACTTTGAACTCTGGAAGCTATCCTTCCCCAGTGTGGATACATTTCCTCCCATAATGTTCAGAAATAATTTGAAAAAACCTTTGGCGGCTTGTAAATTATTGATCACAGAACTTACCACTGGAAAGAATCAATTAAATCATTGCCTCCAAGCGCCTTCTAGGATAGGTTTTTTTCCTTCAGTAGATGATACATTGGAATATTTAATGATACCGCTTTGGTTCTGCAGTTTACTGCATTTCCTAATTAATGGCCTGTCTTTGTGCTCTAGAGCTTGCAAGGCGGCTCACAGTATTGAAAAGCAATTGCAGTGCAGTAAACCTGCAATTTACGTGGGGGGTTACGCTCCGGGATATTGCTAAAGCTGAAACTGCATAGAGTCAAAATGCATTGGGTGCAATGGCGGGGGGGGGGGGAGGATTGCGAAAGTGTTTTTCCAAACGCCCACCCACTTTTTGACTTCCCTCTTTTTAATTTGTTAAATATGTTTTTCCAAGTGTGCGAAGCTGAAGGCAAACAAGTTACATGTGTGCAAGTTGTGGGCTTATTATATTTATTTATATTTATAATCCCACCTTTCTGTCATTTTGAAACTTAAAAGTACCATCCCTGAGAAGAGGGCTTTTACATACTCGGGTTCAGCAAGGTCGCTGTATCATCTTCCTTCCGATCATATCCTAGGACCAGCAGGCCCTAAAATGCAATAAAACCCAAAAGCACTGCTAAAAAAAATTCCAGAATTGCAAGTGTAAGAAACAGCAGGTCACCTCCCCCCCCCAAACCTCAAATCCCTGCATCATTCATCAAATGATTGGACAAATAAAACAGTAACTGCCCACAAAAAGCCAGCCAGGTTGGTGTCACACAGATGTTTCTGGGGAGTTCTTAAGAAGAGCCTTTCTGCCTCAGGCCCCAGCGCCTTCTGTTCCAGGATGCTGCTTCCCACATCAGCCTGCAAGATGCTGATTCATCCAGGGCATGATGGCAACATCCCTCCTCCATTGCTTCGCTCTCAGCAACTACTGTATTTTTTGCTCTATAAGACTCACTTTTTCCCTCCTAAAAAGTAAGGGGAAATGTGTGTGCGTCTTATGGAGCAAATGCAGGCTGTGCAGCTATCCCAGAAGCCAGAACAGGAAGAGGGATCGCTGCTTTCACTGCGCAGCAATCCCTCCTGCTGTTCTGGCTTCTGAGATTCAGAATATTTTTTTTCTTGTTTTCCTCCTCCAAAAACTAGGTGCGTCTTGTGGTCTGGTGCGTCTTATAGAGCGAAAAATACGGTAATCAGTGATGTACTGGAGCTTCCAATTTGCCATCATGGTTAATTGCTGCTGATAGAGCTCTCTGCTTTGTAGCAACCTTCTTCAGAGGCTGACACCTCTTGTCAGCCCAGTGTGGCCAATGGCTTGGGAGGATGGTATTTGTGATCCCGAGCACCCAGTTAGGGAAGGCTGCTTTATAGAAATACAACTTGATTTACTGGACGAGAGCTGAGAGCTCATTGAGTCCAGGATTCTGATCCTAGCAGTGGCCGACTAGAGGAAGCTTCCAGCAAGGCATGAAGGCAGCTGCTCCCCTCCACTGTTACGGTTCCTGTCTGGCAGGGCGTGTTGTCTTCTATTCACAGCACATGCACCGGCCGTCTCTCGCTTTTGATGGTTTTGCAGAGCACAGGGCACATTTCAATGAGATATCAAATTAGAGACATCGAGGGAATTGGCTGTGGGATGGAGCCTGGATCGCGAGGCCATTAGGAACTCAAATTGACGATTCGGAATTGATCGTCCATGGCACAGGAGCACTGCATGCCTTGCGACTGCCTTGTCTTACGCATTTGAATTTTATTTCATTTTATTTTTTACACTGGTAAAACGGCTGAATTTGGTGACGCTCAGAAACCTGTCAGCGAAAATGTTGAGCAAATGATGTCTTTAATATTCCCCAGGCATCTGGCTGAAAACCTTTGGAAGGCCGAGGGGTGGAACGGGCGGCTTCCTGTTTGTAAGTCAAATTCTTTGCCAATTTTGTTTCCTGCAGTGCTCTCTAAAGAAAAAGAAAAGAAATAAACATGAATAATTTGAGTTCCTCTTATGAACATCCCTCTTTTAACATGGCTGGTTTCCCTTGTGTTTGACTATTTCAGTGAGAAATCTGGCATGTCACTGAAATCCTAGGCAAGGCGGCAGCAGCCAAGGTGGTGCCCTTGAGATATGGTTGAAGCACAACACCTGCGCTGGTTGGGATAGGTGGGAGTTGTAATCCCACAGCATATTGAGGGCACCCTGTTGGCTACCTCTGCCATAGAATGCTGAAACCCCAGGCTTGAAGGCTGATGAAAGTTGCAGATATTGCTGGGATGGTTGGCCTGTATTCTGGGAACATCACTATTAGTGGGGCAGAACTTGTTCAGAGCATGTGCAGAGGTGCTGTTTGTGGTATCTCCAGTTAAAAGTCTCAGATACCAAGTGAAGGGGAAGCCTGAGAAACCCAAGAGCCACTGCCGGTCAGCATAGGTGAACAATACTGGCTAGGTGCCAGGCTGCCTCCAGGCACCGGGACACTTAGGCATTTGCCTGGGTCCCGAAACTGCCAGTGGACTCACTGCCATCACAGCGCTACCATGTCCACTAAGAAGACCAGGTGCGGCCTGTGCAAATTCTCACTTTGCATGTCCTGTCTCTCTTGGGTGAGGGGAAAGCACTGATAGGACTGTGCCCTTGGAGCAAGCACCACCTATGGACAAATAGTCTGATCTGATGTAAGGCAGTTTCCAATAGCCCAAACCTATAAATTTCCCATTGATAGAGCATGTTCACTCAGGTGGTATGAGATCATGGGAGGGGCTTCTGGGGAATGGATGTGCTCCCTGCACAATCTCCTCAAGGTGTAGCTCGGTAGCCAGGGGCGCCAAATTGAATAAAATATTGGGGGGACCCAGGTAAGCCCTGCCCCGATCCTATGCACCGTATGCCTCTTGCTTGTCTGTCTCCTCTTTCTTCCCCATAGGCCCCATGTGGAGTCCAAAGACATTCTGGGCACAGGTCAAGGTGTCACTAGATACCTGCATGCCACTTTCCAGTCACTGGTTAAAAAAGCAACCCTTAAAAAAATGGGAGGGGCAAAGGGCCTGGGCATGCACCAAGGAGCAGTATGAGGTTGCCATGGTACCACATTGGGAAACGCAGGTATAAGCTGTCTTGAGTGGCCATTTTGCTTAGAATATACATAGAACCCAAATGCTGTTGGCTGTGTCCCTCAAGCAATGAGAGAAATATGCATTATTATTATTATTATTATTATTATTATTATTATTACCCCACCTATCTGGCTAGGTTGGCCCAGCCACTGTGGGAAGCTTCCAACATATTTTTTTAAAAAATCAAACATTAAAAACTTCCCTGTACAGGGCTGCCTTCAGACATCTTCTAAAAGTTGTATACAGTGGTACCTCAGGTTACATACGCTTCAGGTTACAGACTCTGCTAACCCAGAAATAGTGCTTCAGGTTAAGAACTTTGCTTCAGGATGAGAACAGAAATTGTGCTCCGGCGGCACAGCAACAGCAGGAGGCCCC
Source organism: Podarcis gaigeae (assembly GCF_964106915.1). Taxonomy (NCBI): domain Eukaryota; kingdom Metazoa; phylum Chordata; class Lepidosauria; order Squamata; family Lacertidae; genus Podarcis; species Podarcis gaigeae. The sequence goes on from NC_139693.1 coordinate 37,841,027, forward strand.
ATTAGCTAAAGTGGTGCTTCAGGTTAAGAACAGTTTCAGGTTAAGGACGGACCTCTGGAACGAATTAAGTACTTAACTCGGGGTATCACTGTAGTTACTACTACTACTACTACTAATTTATTATTTATACCCCGCCCATCTGGCTGGGTTTCCCCAGCCACTCTGGGCGGCTTCCAAAAAAAAATTAAAATACAGTAATGCATCAAACATTAAAAGCTTCCCTAAACAGGGCTGTCTTCAGATGTCTTCTAAAAGTCTGGTAGTTACTGTTCTCTTTGACATCTGATGGGAGGGTGTTCCACAGGGCAGGCGTCACTGCCCAGAAGACCCTCTGCCTGGTTCCCTGCAACTTCACTTCTCGCAGTGAGGGAACCGCCAGAAGGCCCTCGCAGCTGGACCTCAGTGTCCGGGCAGAACGATGGGGGTGGAGACGCTGCTTCAGGCTGTTTAGGACTTTAAAGGTCAGCACCAACACTTTGAACTTGTTCGGAAACGTACTGGGAGCCAGCGTAGATCCTTTAGGATCCAACAGCCACTCCCAGTCACCAGTCTGGCTGCCACATTCTGGAAAGCTGATTGCAGGTGTGACTTTAAATGGAATGATAGATGAAACACCAGGGCTTAGATGGAAACATTTAAAAAGCAGGCCGGGCTGTAAATAGACATTCGTGGTACTGAATGAATACCAATATCCCAGCTTGCTGCAGAGCAGAGAGAGAGAGAGAGAGAGAGAGAGAGAGAGAGAGAGAGAGAGAGAGAAGAAGCATGGTTATTCCATCCCTGTTGCTCAAAGCTGCCTTGGCTCTTCTGCAACTGTCACCTAGCAGCAGCAGCAGCAGTTCCACCGAGCTCCCTGCACTGTTTCCATTCCAACTGGTTATTATAAGTTTAAAAATTACAGTAGTGCCGGAGCTTGTTCCTTTCCTCCTCCATCCCCATTCCCTTTTCCTTTTATGTCATCTATTGTAGATGGTTTTTCATTGATCTGTAACACTGCTCTGGAAGTGTTTTGTTTTTTTGCTAAAGGTTGGGATAAAACACATTATAAATAAATGAGCCCAATGCACTGTGCATATATCTCTAGTATGTTCTGGCTAAGTCTTCACCTGACACTTTTAGAAAAGTTACCAATGGAAAGGGGGAGAGGTGAAAGGGGGAGGTGAAAAAAAGAGTAACAGCAGTTAGAAATAAGTGATGCAGAAAGAGTAGTGAGTCCAGTAATATTCTTACAGGGCATCACTGGGAAAACTATCCACATCAGGTTCTTTTCAGCTAACCTTTACTCATCGTAGACCCCAGAAATGAATAATCATCCCTAAGGTTTGATCCTGCTCTGGAGGGTAGGACTTGAACAAATGGCTTCAAGATTCTGGCTAAACATCAGGAGATTCTGGCTAAACATCAGGAAAAACTTTCTGACAGTAAAAGGTGTTAGAGAGTGGAACCGTCTCCTTTGGGAGGTTGTGGGCTCTCCTTCCTTGGAGGTTTTTAAGCAGAGGTTGGATGGTTATCTGTCATGGATGCTTTAGCTGAGATTCCTTCAATTGCAGGGGATTGGACCAGATGACCCTGGGGTCTCTTCCAATTCTAGGATTCTATAATTCTAAGCCAACATTTTGCATCTGGCCATAGGTGATGGGCCAAGGTGTCTCTAGGAAGAGAAGAAAAGATATTGTGAAGGGAAATTTTCAGACTGCTTTATGTATACTGCACCCTTTTTCTCTTTGTGGAAATCAAGGTGGTGGTATGTATTGTGTTCCCATCTTGCCTTTCATGAAAGGCAGAATTGCTGTATCACACGCCTCCCTGGGAAGTGTGGTCATTACTGTGTCTGTGCAAAAACAGCAACCACAAAGCGCCTCCCTATGACTAGCAAAGTGGCAATCACGATGACTGGAATTTATAGTCTGCCACTGGAATGGGCTGTGATGTCCATTTAATTCTATGGAAGAAAGTTGAAAGCAGTTGCAGCCTAGCCGCCCCTGACTTCCTGTGAAGTGTGCCTCCTACAGGAGAGGAAGGTGTACTGCACCAGCAACCAAGAGTGAATAAAGCAAACTGGCAATTTATGCATATATATTTAGAAATTGTTGTTGTTTAGTCGTTTAGTCGTGTCCGACTCTTCGTGACCCCATGGACCAGAGCACGCCTGGCACTCCTGTCTTCCACCGCCTACTGCAGTTTGGTCAGGCTCATGTTTGTAGCTTCGAGAACACTGTCCAACCATCTCATCCTCTGTCGCCCCCTTCTCCTTGTGCCCTCCATCTTTCCCAGCATCAGGGTCTTTTCCAGGGAGTCTTCTCTTCTCATGAGGTGGCCAAAGTATTGGAGTCTCAGCTTCAGGATCTGTCCTTCCAGTGAGCACTCAGGGCTGATTTCCTTCAGAATGGAGAGGTGTGATCTTCTTGCAGTCCATGGGACTCTCAAGAGTCTCCTCCAGCACCAGAATTCAAAAGCATCAATTCTTTGGCGACCAGCCTTCTTGATGGCTTGAGTAATTTACAAATTACTGATTGGGAATTGATGCCAAAATAGAGCGACCAGTTCAAGGCCAAGCAGTGAGTTTGCTTGAAATCTGATGCTCTGTCCACTGGATGACACCAGCTCTTGAATGTGTAAGCTGTTACATCGACTGTGTATCTCACTTCTCAATAATCTGAAGTGCCTTCTTTATGACACACACCTTGGCTGTTCCTTACAACAACCTTGTGAGGCGAGTCCATGAGAGTTCTCATTTTACCAGTGGGAAAGCAGAGACTGAGAGGTGACAACATGCCATGCGTAGGACCAGGATTTGAACCCACAACCCCACTAGTGCCGAGTTCATTTGTAGAAACCTTTAACAAGTGTTAACCACCGCATCTGGTGACAATAGCGACTGAGGAAGCAGCAATATGGTTTCTTCATGATAGTAATAGAATTAGTAATATATTTTTATAAATTCTAATCTCGATGCTTGAGGTTTGCGTGCGCTTTTTCTAAGAAGAACCAAAGGCCCTGCACTCCCCCCCCCCTTTATTATTGTTGTTATATGTCTTTGCTTCTAGGGCTGCTGAGTCTGCTGCAGAGTACAATGCTGGGGAGAGCCCAGCCACTCAACAATGTGATTTGCTCTGAGACCTATATTTACATCCATGGGGTGGGGTGTGGAATAAGCATTTGCAGATGGTAGGCAGTTTTGTGTCATGGGCCCTTGGTCTTTTAAGTAGGTACCAGTCTCCCTGATATTTAGGAACACAGAGGGTGGGGCGCTGTCAAAGCTTCACTCTTCCCCTGAATCTGAGGTCCTTTCCTTTTTTCCTCTGAAATGAGTCACCTCTGCCCAGCACCCTTCTCTGCTGTGTGAGTGAGTGTGAGAGAGGGAGAATGAATGATGTCACAACATGAGCGGTACTATGTGGTACAGAAGGAAAAAAACTCAGCACCCCAAGGGATCCACTTGATATAATGGGAGTCTTCCTGGGTCAGATCAAAGGGGTCAGATCCTGTTTCCCACAAGCGCTAGCCAGATGCCTCCGGAAAAGCCCACACATAAATACATTCATCCCCACTTAACTTGTCCCCAGTGCCTGACACTGAGAGGTATACTGTCTCTGATGCTGGATACAGATAGGTAGCCGTGTTGGTCTGCCATAGTCAAAACAAAAAAAATTCCTTCCAGTAGCACCTTAAAGACCAACTAAGTCAGTTCTTGGTATGAGCTTTCGTGTGCATGCACACTTCTTCAGATGTTCTGCCTCGCTGCCGTGGCTGATAATAATTAATAGACCTCTCCTACTCTTCCATGAAATTGCCTAGTCGTCTTTCAAAGCCAGTGGACGCCACCACAACCTGTTGGGGCGAATTCCGTCTATTAATGATGTGTTGTGGGAAGAGGCGCCTTCCGACATGTACTCATTCTGTTGGCAGTGTGTGCATGTGGCTGTGCAAAAATGGGAGGTAATTCCTAGGTCATCTAGCAACATACACATTCTCAACTTGAATCCTCTGGAGACTTAACATGTGCACCACCATTTCTATGCTTAGAAATGGGAAGAGTAATATATCAAATTAAAGTTGTATATTTGTGTGTGTATGTGTGTTTTGGGGGTGGGAAAGAATCCATGGCGAGGATTCCACCCTCCCCTTTCATCCCCCTTCCTCTCCCTCCTCTCCCCTCCCAGGAAGGTGTAAAATTAGTGAACCACAAAATGAAGCGCTAGCTGGCGGAAGGCAGGCCAGGCTGCTCATTGTGTATGCAGAAGGCATCCATCTCTCTTGGCTCCCGCCCTCTCTTCCTCTCCTCCCGCTCCTGCAAAGGCAGCTTGTGCTCTCGATAAGATGATAACAGGCTTGAGGAGCAGCAAACTTCCCTGTCTCCCAGATTGACCCATGTTTTCGCTTTTTGCTTTCAGGTGCAAGCCAAGTTCCGTTACCCTTTCTACTATGAGATGTGTTGGTATGTTCTGGAGAGATATGTGTTTTGCGTGACCCAGCGCTCCCACCTCAGCAAAGAGTATCTGAAAGAATCAATGTTAATTGGTGAGTGAATTCTTTTGCAGTTAATAGTCAGAGTGAACAGGCAGGGAGATGGAACGGCACCCTTCCTTTTTGCTTCTGTGCAGAAACGGGTCGAAAATCTTAACGATGAAGAACTGTGGAGATTGAACTGAATTATTCTATCATTTCCTAAAGGAGCAAGTGTGTGGCTTGAACCTCAGGCGTTTTAACCAGCACACCAAGTTCCCCCAGGAAATGATATTTCTCAAGGTCTTCTGCGAGCAAGCGAAAAAACACATTCAGATATGTATACTTTTGTGTTTCTGCAGGTTTTGAATCCTCCCAAAGAAATGTGGGTTAACTGGGTGCCTTTGACATATGGGAGCAGGAGGGTTAGGGTGGCATCCCAGGGCACACACCTAAATTCTGCACAGAGGACGTACATTTTTCACCACTTGGAATAAATTATGTAGCTAGTTCAACTTTGCATGCTTAATTTGCATAACATATAGCCAGTTTATACACTTTGCAGAATTACGTGGTAGAGCTTTACATAGACGGGATCAAATGAGGCTGCAGTTCTGGGTGGGAGAGCGGTGGTAGTCTGTGGGAGAAGGCTGAATGCCCTCCTTGGCCACGTAGGGTGGGCTTGCAATTAGCTGTGGAGCATAGGCAGCTGTCATACGCCCGATTTGTCCACCTAGCCCAGAGTTGTCCATGTCGACTGGTAACACCTCTCCAGTAATAAAAGCAGATACAGTGGTGCCTCGCAAGACGAAATTAATCCGTTCTGTGAGGCTCTTCATATAGCGGTTTTTTCGTCTTGCGAAGCAAGCCCATTGACAGCTTAGCGGATTAGCGCTATTAGCGGTTTAGCGGCTTTTAGCGATCAGCTGTTAAGCGGCTTAGCGGCTTAGGAAAAGGGGGGGGGGAAAGGGGAAAAAACCGCAGGAACTCGCAAGACATTTTCGTCTTGCGAAGCAAGCCCATAGGAAAATTCATTTTGCGAAGCGCCTCCAAAACGGAAAACCCTTTTGTCTAGCGGGTTTTCCGTCTTGCGAGGCATTCGTCTTGCGGGGCACCACTGTATATCTACCATTAAAGGTAAAGGGACTCCTGACCATTAGGTCCAGTTGTGGCCGACTCTGGGGTTGCGGCCGAGGGAACCGGCGTTTGTCCACAGACAGCTTTCCACGTCATGTGGCCAGCATGACTAAGCCGCTTCTCGCGAACCAGAGCAGCGCACGGAAATGCCGTTTACCTTCCCGCCGGAGCGGTACCTATTTATCTACCAGCACTTTACCGGCTACTAATCCTTTTAAACTGGAGATGGCATAGATTGAAGCATCTTCTTCAGACAGTGCTGGTATTTCACCACTGAGCTATGGTCCCTGGCAGAGGCAAGTATAGACCAGGTCTGCAAGGTTCATTCACCATTTGCAGAGAACAGTTATCCGTGCTCAGATGAGATGTAAATGGATGAGGTCATTTCATTCCTGTTTTCTACTGCTTCCTGCTCTTCAGGAACTGTGGGCCCACTGCCACCTAGTGACATCCTCCAGGATGGCAGGTCTCTTCCCCCAGTCAGCAATCATATGTGGAAGCCAAGTGGTGTAGTGTGACCATCAACCTTGCATGCACCATCACTGGTGTGTGTGAAAGGCTGTCTTAAGTGTTCTCCAGATTAAAACCAAAGCCCCGCCAAGTGCACAGAAACATAGCCTAGCCTAGTCAAGAGCCAGTGTGGCATAATAGTTATAGGGTGTTGGTCTAGGACCTGGGAGAGCAGGGTTTGAATCCCCACTCAGCCATGAAGCTCACTGGGTGACCTTGGGCCAGTCACCATCTCTTAGCCTAAGCTACCTCACAGGTTGTTGTGGGGATGAAATGGAAGAAGGAGAGCCATGTTCACGCCTTGAGATCCTTGGAAGATAAAAGATGGTATATAAATGTAATAAATAAATAACCATACTAGTGATGGTCTAGGGACTGTCCTTGGCTATCTCCTTTGAGCTGCCAAGGCCAGCATTCTGTGCAACTGAGTCCTACCTTCAGGGCGTTAAAAATTCTTCTCATCTGTCTCAGATACAACAAGGAAACGCAGCTTAGATAGCTTCTCATCGGATTCCTGGGTAGACATGGATGACGAATCGTGTGATGTCCACACCCGGGAAGAGAAGGACGACTGTCTGGAAAAAATCCCCAAGGCCTTGGCGGATGGATCGTCTTCTCCCAACAGTATACATTCAGAAGGGAAGGAGGTTTCAGGGAGGAAGCAAAAATCTACAGCCACCCGCTTCCTCAAAAGGACTTTGTCCAATGAGTCGGAAGAAAGTGTAAAATCTACACCGGCAGACTATCCCAAAACTCCCACGGGCTCCCCAGCCACAGAGGTTTCGGCGAAATGGACTCACCTGACAGAGTTTGAACTGAAGGGTTTGAAAGCCCTTGTTGAAAAACTTGAATCCCTTCCAGAGAATAAGAAATGTATACCTGAAGGCATCGAGGATCCCCAGTCTCTGCTGGAGGATATGAAGGTGTGTAGATGTTTTGCTTCTAAAAATGGTAAGCTCTGTGATGTCAGGAGGCTGTCCAAATAGCCTGTAGTTGGGAATCCATCTTGAGAATGGGCCCTGATTTCTGTGCACTTCACATACCTTACATAGAAAACCCACAGGGAAGAAGAATGTGTTTGGTGTAGTCATGTGGTGATTGGGATTATCTCCTCTGCTCAGCTTTGTAAAGAGTGAATAGCTTGTCTCTCAGAGCAAGAAAGGAAGGGCTATTTCAGAACCCAGTGAGGGCCGATCCTACTGATCTTCACATCCAGAAGCAACAATTCCTTGTATGTAGCCATAGCTTCAACAGTTTTCTGCTGCTCTTCTTTCTAGTCCATCTCTCTGTGATGGACAGAAGCCACCTGGGAAAGTGGAGTGGAACGTCTTCTGTTAATGTTCTCACAGAAAAAGCGCTTCATTTGTAGGGGTTCAGAAGCTGCCACTATTTTGGCTTCTTCAACAGCTCTTGCACATAGACCAAAACCAGGAGTAAAGCACATTAAAAGGAGCTGAATGACAAAAAGAAGGGAAGTCTCTGGGTATGTGCCCTGAGGGCAGGGGGTGGGGAGACACACACAACACTATGGAATTCCTTTCCACTTGAGTGGAATCCTCAAAGCCTCTGGTTGGGGGTGGGAGACCTGCTTTGGACGCGACTTGGTTCTTTTTCGGGTACACAGCTCAACAAATACTATATGTATCCAAGAGTTTAGCTTTTCGAGGTCTTATCTTCATGAGTTCAAGTTATGGGTACTGGGAGAGCTCTTAACTGCATATCTCAGCCTTGAAAATTAGTCTGCAAAAGTTAAGAACCCACAGAACTGGCTTGTTGCCTGTCTGCTTCTGCATTGCCAAGTGACATCACAGTGATGACCAGGGAGCCACATTTATGCAGCCTTGAGTTCATGACAGAAGAAAGGTGGGATATAAATTTAAGAAAAATAGGAAGAGGGTGAAGAGAGAGGGAATTGACCCTTCTTCAATTTGCCAAATACTTCTCTTGCCTGGTTAGTATCCTGAAGGTAATTCTTACTCCTCATAGGCAGTGCTATTTTTTCTAGAAAAATAGGTGCCAGAACTCACATGAACGCCTCCCTGGTTCTCTTAGAATGGCACCCACCTGAGAGGTGCCGAAAGTGAGTTCCAGCGAGTTCCCCCTGAAAATAGCCCTGCTCATAGGTGATCAGACAAGATAAAGTGAGTTAAGTCAGGGGAACAAAGAATAAATGTGGGCAGCAGTAGTCATTAGGTTTCATTTACATTTTGGGTAAGGACATGTGAGAGGCTTTGTTAGGTTTTGGGAGAGGTCATTCCAGAAACTTCAAAGAAGTGAGTTTTGAGATGAGGTGGTGGACTCAGCCAGCATCAGGTGGTGGGGGCTGTCATTAGGGATCCTGGGAATTGTAGTCCAGCCCCACCTGGAGGGCCCTGGCTTCCCATCCTTGGCCCTAGGAGTGTGTGGAACATGATCCAGGTGAGAGGGGCCTGGGCAATGTTGCTTAGTTTTGAACTGTTGGAAACTGTACCACTGCAGATCTCACAAGGTGGGTCAGGGTTGGTTCTTCAAATGCTCCCACCCACCAGAATCTCCCTGCACACATGAGCTTTAAGCACTGGAGGTAGGTATCCTTCTCTCACCTCAGTTAGCTAAATGACTAATAACTAATGTGGATTTGTATATTGCTATCAGTATGTGTGGCATTTTACAGAGCACCAAAAAGAAGACAGGTCCCTGCCCCAAGGACTTGGGATTTGCAAGGGTAGGATAGAGAAAAAGAGGCACCAGGAAGGAGTTTTATTAACCTTTCCTGCAGACTATCAGTAACGGCAGTGTTTGAGACAGGATGGTGTGAATTGCAACACAACCCCTAGCTTGATTCTTTCTGTGTTGGGGACAAGGAACTGCGTCCTTTAGATGTGTTAACTGTTTGTGTACATGGAGATTTTAAACGGCAAAGCAGGCACATGCAATGAGCGATTTCCCCCGTGTGTGGTGCAGTTCTCTTATGGAACTGTATCACATTCCCCCCCCCCCCCCCGGTGTTTAAATACAATAAGAAAACACCTAATGAGGCACTACTACCAGTTGCTCTTAAAACACTTTTAACTTTGATTTAGAAACTCATGATATGTGTAGGAAACTGAGGTTTTGTTTTTTGTTGCTCAGGAAAACGAACAGCTTCCTGTCAAAGGGATTTTCTCACTTGATTAGTGATTAGGGGCAGGTGGACACTGCATGAAGCTGATTCAGCTGTAAGAATTTTCAGGGTGGTGCTGTGGGTTAAACCACAGAGCCTAGGACTTGCCGATCGGAAGGTTGGCGGTTCAAATCCCCGCGACAGGGTGAGCTCCCATTGCTCAGTCCCTGCTCCTGCCCACCTTGCAGTTTGAAAGCACGTCAAAGTAGATGAATAGGTACCGCTCCGGTGGGAAGGTAAATTGCGTTTCCATGCGCTGCTCTGGTTCGCCAGAAGCGGCTTAGTCATGCTGGCCACATGACCTGGAAGCTGTATGCCGGCTCCCTCGGCCAATAAAGCGAGATGAGCGCCGCAACCCCAGAGTTGGCCACGACTTGACCTAATGGTCAGGGGTCCCTTTACCTTTACTAGCTGTGTGTTAGTCTGTTGCAATAGAAATGTCAACGGGTCTTGTGGCACCTTAAAAGACTGACCAATTTATTAAGGCGTAAGCTATCATAGATGACTAGAGTCCACTCTTGCTTCTGACAGATTGTTGTCTGCTAAAGCTAATGCCTTAACGCTAAATGCTAGAAAACGTGGGTTGTCTCTGTGAAAACGAGCTCTGCTGCATGAAAAAGTGTCTCTCATCTGTTTAATTGCCCATATCCTATTTTCCCCAGACAATATCAATGTTGGTTGCTGCAGTGTAAAGAAGATTGAAGGATGTGGGATTGGAATTCTCACAATGTGCTTTTTGTGTTCATATCAGCATCGCTTTCCCTGTCTCCATTCTTTCCCGATCTCCTATCAGCACAATCCTCTACATGTCTGCTGATCATCATTAATAGTGCTTTCTGCTAGGAAAATGAACATTATTTATAAAGATATATTTGAAAAAATAAATTCGAGAGGGGTGGCTGTATATTAATCTCTTGCCGCAAAACCAATGAAGACTTATGGCAAAGCACCTTAGAGACTGAACACACTTTCATAAATCATAGTCTCCGTCAACAAGAAATTTACAAGTAAAAAACCTGTTATAGTCAGTTTTATTATAAAGAAATTTAAAGAAATCTCAAGTTGATTTAATCACAGGACCGGAAGTTGATTACTTGGTTGGTCAGTGAGAATCTGCACATGTATTATGTGCAGATAATAGTTACCTACAGGACCGCCTCTCCTGGTATGCCCCATGGAGGACCTTAAGGTCCACATATAGCAACACCCTAGAGGTCCGGGCCCTAAGGAAGTTAGATTAGCCTCAATCAGAGCCAGGGCCTTTTCAACACTGGCTCCGGCCTGGTGGAATGCTCTGTCTCATGAGACCAGGGCCCTGCGGGATCCGATTTCTTTCTGCAGGGACTGTAAGACAGAGTTGTTCCACCTGGCCTTTGGCTTAGAATCAGTTTGATTCCCTCCCCCTCTTTCTTTTTCCTTTCTCCTCCTGTGAAGAGGCTGCATCCTAATGTTTTAATGTTGTATCTTAATCTTTTAAATTGTTTTTTATTCAACTTGTTTTTATTATTGGTTGTTAGCTGCCCTGAGCCTGGTTTTGGCTGGGGAGGGTGGGGTATAAATAAATTATTATCATCATCATCATTATTATTATTATTATTATTATTATTATTATTACTATTACTATTACATTTGAGAAAAATACCAGTTTTAAAGCAACCTTCCCCAGCTTGGTGCCTGCCAGAAGTTTCGGAGTGTTAGTTTGGTCTAATGGGAGTTGTAGCCCAAAACATCTGGAAGTTTGGGGGAAGACTGTTCTAAAGGAAAAAGCATACTTTGTTAAAAGTAAAGAGCCATACAATTGCTCCAGTTAAAAATGACTGTTTCAGCAATTTAACCCCCCTCTGCTTCTTAGGTTGTAATAAGGCATTCGTTGTATCATTCCTGAAAGCTTCCTGAGTGATCTCCACCTCACATCCACAAAATGAGAATTGCGAGGTGACACTTCCACATCTTTATTTCCAAGCTGCAAAGCAGAAAATAACATCTAACCTTTTCACTACATTTTCCTGATTTGCTTCCCTTTGGCAAGTCATGGTGTTCCAGGTCATTGCTCACAGAGCCCTTAATTAGCTTCTTTTCTTTTTGAAACAGAACATCCTGAAGGAGCATGCAGACGATGACCAAAATCTTGCCATTTCTGGGGTCCCAGTGGTATCGTGGCCTAAGAAAAACGCAAAGGTAGGGTGTTTGGAGTTGAATTTGTCTAAAAATAGCCATTTCCATGCCTTTTTCTCTCCCCAAACTTTGATACTTCTTGGTAGGATTGCTCTTGGTAGGAGCCGCATGGCCAGTAAGTAGTTACTCACCTGGGTAAACACTCAAGCCTTGTAGTTGGGCAGCGCTGCTGGTTTTTATCTGGCATCACTTTCCAGGCTGCAGCATTTATTGGTAGTTGAAGAACACACAAGGTAGCGTCGTATCCAGATCACCATTCTATAGCAAAAGGGCATGAGAGGACTGTGTCTATTAAGGAGCACTTTCCCAAGGGGTTAGCACAGAGCTTTTCAATCTTTTAAAGTCCATGGCTCCCTTGACCTGCTACTCCTGCGGCACCCCTGTGGGGCTTAGCAGCTCAGTTATGTCACCCCTTACCTGCAGAGCTGGCAGCCTCTCACCCTTTTTCAAACACCCTCCTTGTGGGGTGTTCCCTCCACCTCCACCTCCTCTCCCATTAGGAGTCCAGGCATCCACTGCTGCCATCCTTGGTATCTGAGCTGCCTCCCTTGCCCCAAAGAGAGGTGCCACCTCAAACTGCCCCACAGGGGCCTGGGAAGCACCCCCTGGCCAGCCCCAGAGGCACCATTTGCCTGGGGAACTTGTAGCCAAGGCTGCTGCAACAAACAGCCACACAAGCCTTTGGGAGGCATAGACGTGAGAGGGCATCAGAGGAGGGAGGGAAGGAAAGAGGCACAGAGGCCAGTGTTGCCCGTGGCACCCCTGACCATCTTTCAAGGAACCACAGGGTGCCATGGCACACTGGTTGAAAACCACTGAGTTAGCGTGTTGCAGCAAAAACAACAAAGTGCCTTATGGTGCCTCTACAAATCTCACTGTGACACAAGCTTTTGTGAAGTGGGAACTGGTTCATCCAATGTCTGAAGTGTAACGCTCAGTTGGCAGGTCCTGGAAAAAATGTAGACGTTAAATGGCAATCAAACTTAAAAAGTACAATCTCTGACAATTTAGTTAGAGTTAAAATGTATGCAAAGTAAGAATCCACAGCAGCAGTAATAGGTGATAACCCAGTCATTTTAGCATTGCTGAGTTAAATGGGACAGGAAACCATTTTCTCTCTTCAGACCTACATTTAGTCAAGGTCAGGAATGCTCAGATTATATTATTACCATTTTGTGAAGGATCACAAAAGTAACTTAGTGGGTGAAGGTTCATGCATTCTGATACTGAGTTGATGCTGGGTGAAGTGTCAGGGAGCAGGGATGTGAGAGTCATTTGACAATATTAGCAATGAATACTTAAAGGGGTTCCTGGTTATTAGAAGTTAGTTTGTGTTCCTTCTAAATTTGTTCCAATATTATGTTAGTGGCCCGCTGATGAGAGAACATGGGCCCCACATTCCTTAGGGGGTGCTTCCTTGTCAGGCTATGTAAAAGCTTATTAAATCAACTGATTTTGAGAGGATTTTGCTTTAAAACAATGTCATTGAACTTTGGTCGAATGACATTGAACTAAATTAGATTTTAAACCTTTGATTTAGGTGCGTATAGGCCAACTTTTTACATAGTTTATCAGTTTCAGCTGACTGGATCATACCCACACCATACATTCAAACACTTGGCTTTCCCCAAAGAATCTGCTCACAGAGCTACAGTTCTGAGCACCCTTAAGAAACTGCAGTTCCCAAGACTCTTGCAGGAAGTCATGTGATTTAAATGTGATCCTGTTGGTTTGTACAACACAAACGGATCATTTAAAAATTAAGTGCAACTGACGGAATAATTTTGGGCCAAGGGAGATGCTGAGGAACCATAATTTTCAAAGTGGGAAGGGTACAGCTTAAGGGTTTTGTGGGTTACTCTCAAGGAGAATCATGTCAAAAATTTTTTTTGCTGGGGTGCCTCGTCTGGTTTTCCCATAACCGTTTCCACCCACTCGCTGACCACACTCCGTGTGTAAGCTGCCACAAAGAGTTGCTTCTCAGAGAAGAGCTAGCCATTCCTTCTGCCATGGACTGTAAAAACTGGAGGAAGTTGGGGGGTGCATGTGTTGTTGAGGATATTAGTAAATCTATTCAAGAGGCAGGATACACCTTGCTCATTAAGGAGAGGGCCTTACTCCCACTTCTTCCTCTCTCATAAGAGAATCAGTGCCAACCAAAAGGTTTAAGCAGAGGAGACTCTGCATGACCGTGGCTGCCTCCTTGCTTAATTTCAGGAAAATAAGATCAGCTTAAGTGGAAAGTGCATGTAGAGCACAGCAGCTAAGTGTGAGAAGTTTGCGCCGGAAAAATGCTAGTCCAACTCTCACCTCAGTCACACAAACATACTTGAGTGGCTTCTGATCGGTTACTGTTTTCTTAGCCTAAATATGCTGCAATACAGGGCTAACAGTGGCCTACCTTACAAAGGGTTATGAAGCTTAAAATATTTGAAATGCTGTGAATGTAGATTGTAGGGCCCTCAGGGCAGAGACTGGCCCTTTTATCTCCTTCCTTATAGGTTTTTAAGCTGAGCTTGGGTGGCCATCTGTCCTGTATGATGTTGAGATCCCCGCATTGGAGCGGGTTGAGCTAGATAACCCTTGGGGTACCTTCAAACTTTACAATGATTCCATGATTCTGCTGGTTGACTGAAAAGTAAGCCTGGCTAAGCTTGATGGGGGTTAAAAAGGTAAAGGTACCCCTGCCCGTACGAGCCAGTCGTGTCCGACTCTAAGGTTGTGCGCCCATCTCACTTAAGAGGCCGGGGGCCAGCGCTGTCCGGAGACACTTCCGGGTCACGTGGCCAGCATGACGAAGCTGCTCTGGCGAGCCAGCACCAGCGCCGCACACGGAAACGCCGTTTACCTTCCCGCCATAAAGCGGTACCTATCTATCTACTTGCACTTAGGGGTGCTTTCGAACTGCTAGGTGGGCAGGAGCTGGGACCGAACGGCGGGACCTCACTCCGCCGTGGGGATTTGAACCGCCGACCATGCGATCGGCAAGCCCTAGGCGCTGAGGTTTTACCCACAGTGCCACCCGCATCCCTACTTGATGGGGGTTACTCTGAAGTAAATGTACTGTTGTTGGTTTTTTGTTTTTAAGCACAGATAAAGCTAATACTCTGATGTAATTCCTTTCTGACCTTAGTGTGCTGCACCCACTTACTTAGTAGAAGTCTTACCAACTTATTATTAGATTCCCCCCCACCCCCCAAAAAAGACCCATGTGCTCAGGAGAAGTTATTTTAAAAAGATTTATTTTCATCAAATGAAATACTGCTGCTTCCAATTGTTCTGGAAACCATCTAGAGGGGAAACATTCTTTAAAAACCCAGGAAGCTTGGGGTGGAGGAACAGTGCAGCTTCAGGAGGGGTTTTTTTTGGGGGGGGGTCCACCTAAAATGAAGTCCTATTGACCCCCAGATAAGAAGCGAGGCTCCCCCTCTCCCTGGCAGCCAATGGCGAGGCTCCCCCTGGCCTTCTCGCCTTGCCATTGGCCCGGCTTGCGGGGGCCCGCCCCTTCCTGGTTGGGCCTCATGCATATGCATGAGTTCCCTCCCTCCGTGTGGCGAGCGAGCGAGAGGCGAGCCGAGTGGCGGCGGCTCCCCGCCATGCCCGCCTCCCGCCCCTCCTGCCTGGGCCCGCCATGAGAGGAGGATGGCCATGTCGGTGAGCCCCGACGAGGACGACTACGACTCGGAGCGGGAGCCCGAGCACGACCAGGTCGGCGGGGGGGGGGGCGGCTTCTCAAAGGCAAAGTTTGAAGGGGGGAGGGGGCTTTCCAAGAAGGCCGAGGGTCCCTCTGTGCAAGATGAAGGGGGGGGGAGGGCGTCGTGGGGGGGGGGGAGACAATGTAGCCCCAGAGAAGCCCTGCCTGCATCCCCCCCGCCCCTTGCCAGGAAGGAAGCCTCCAGACGGGGAGGGGGCGGGGAGCATCCCTCCTTGTGTCAGCATAAAGCAAACGGGGGGGGGGGGAAAGAGGCTTTTGTGTCCAAGAAAGGGCTCCTCGGGGAACTTCATCTTGCCCCCTTGTTGAAAGAAAGGAGAGGAAGTCAGAAAGAGGTGTATTTAACCCCAGGCACCCCATTGTTGGTGTAGCTTTGAAATTGACATTTTATGCAGCCTTTTTCTAATCCAAAGGTTTGTTGATTGAGCTATTGGGGGTGGGGGGAGAGGCAGATCCCAGGTGCTGTTTTATATGGATGAGCTGCGCCTATGGGGAGGGTGAATGGATCTGAGCTGCTCCATATAATAGGGCTTCCATTCAGCTCCTGTCCCAAGTGCTGGCTTTGCTCCCCTCTCCAGTTTTCAAAACAAAACAGCAACTTAAAAGTTAACACATGTTTTTGTGGCATGAAGTTTTGCAGGCTACAAGCCTACTGCTTCTGAGTCCATCATATTAAGGGTGTGAGCCCAGGAACAAGCCACATTGAACATAGTTGGGTTTGCTTATGATTAAACATGCATGGGCTGAGCACAGTGTACCTTGCTGCCTTATTCACATTTATGCATAAGCAAGTTGCACTGATTTCAGCAAACTTTACTCTCTGGCAAGGATTGCTGCCCATTTACTTGGACAGCCTGATCTTATGCATTGTCTGTACTTCTCTGCACACTTTCTGAGGAACAAGGCACTCTGAACACAGTGGAGTTTGCTTCCAAATAAACCTGCTGTAACATGTACTCAGGCCCAGAAATTCTCACATCACTGTAAACGTCTTTTAAATTGTCACAGGACCTGCTGTTGGGTATTGAAGACTAATGGCGTATGGCCTTGAACAATTTTGAATTGCTCTGCATTTATGTAATTTACCACACCTATTAACAACAGTTCTCAGTGTGGCTTACCACACATATTAATTGATATAAGACCAGTGCTAAAATAAAAAAGAACAACAAAGTAAAATAGAAATAGAAATAATATATTCAGTCGCTTCAACAAAAAGGCACCAAATGCCCTGGCAATTAACAAGGTTTCTACTTTGCAACTAAACACCATTAAGGTGGGTGTCAGGCAAATGAGTGTTTCAGGGATTTCAAGAGAGTTTTAGGGATGAGAATCTGTCACTGGTAACCACAAAGTTCTAGGTCTCAAGCGAATAATGTAAGCAGTCAGGTAGCCAGAGTTTATGTGCTGATTGACAGCTGGAATTGGAAGTGAGTGTTACTGTTGTGTAATTTTTAGCAACATAGAAGATCAGGCCCTCTGTGCAGTGGATGGATTTGACACACTTAATAAACTGGTTAGAAGACTTTGCTTTGTTCTATATAATCATCATCTGCTTCAAATGTGTTGTGAAATTGTATAGATCTTCTTGACCAACTCCCAAAACAGTTCTTTTTAATAAAAAATAAATTCTAAATTGTTGCTCCAGATGGTCATGAGAGTGGGGATGAAAAATGAACTGATCATTAAATAAGCCAGAGCATGTGTTATAGGGGGTTTATTTTGCTCCATTGTAGACCTACTTCAGAAATATGAAAGAAGCACAGGGGCTGCTTTTTGTGTGTGTGCGCGCGCCTGCACATGCGCACACATGCATGTGCACATAGACACTTTCAGACACTTCAGGCATTGCAGGGAATTGGACCAGAGGGCCCTTGGGTTCTCTTCCAACTCTACAATTCTAATTCACACATGACATTTTCAGACCTACATTTAAAAGAGTAAAGTGAGGGGAAACATTTGCTTGCAAATCTGCATTATGTATACTGTGGAGTCAGACCATTGGTCTGGCTAATTCAGTGTTGTCCAGGGTGTCTGATGGGGGCCTCTCCCAGCCCTACCTGGGAGATTGAGCTCATGCAAAGCATCTCCTCTCCCACTGAGCTATGGCCGCTGTCTTTCTTACTTGCTCCAGTTGCTTACCCAATGTACAGTCAGTAGCAGTCATAGTCAGCTACTGTGCAATGTATGAACAGGCTGCTCTTATGCTGTGTTAACATAGGTTTTACATTTTTCTTTTTTTCCTTCCTGCTGGGCGCCACTGTTCCAATTCTCCTTGTTGCCTTGACTAATGGTCTGCGGTAGTTACCTTGCTTCTGTAACAATGATGAGTCGCAGTTTTAAAATAACTGCCTGGGGCTTCCCTGAAAGAGGAACATTCTTTCGCTTAATAAAATGTAAAATGGAACTTGTAACAACTTTTACTTTAGTGGCTCGTTTTATGTCATGTATCCAAAAGTGCAATTCTGTGCATGTTTACTCGGAAGTAAGCCCCTCTGTGTTCAGTTGCGCTTACTTCCAAGTAAGTGTGTCTTGAATAGAAGTTCTGATCTAAATAATAAAGAGCCCTGTAACACCTTTAACCTGGGGTCCAGTTCATCAGAAGCAAGTATAATCCTCATCTGGCAGGTATTTGGGGAGAATGTTGGAAGTTAAATGGCAACAGAATGCTAAAAATATGGCCTGACAATTCTTTTGGAGCTCAGTAAGAAAGGCGACCCTTCCCAACAGTTGTAACTGGTAATGCCTTTAAAATCAGTCACCTACCATCAACTTGGCTTAGTATGCCTGTAAAAGGAAATTTCCAGTGTGAAATTGCTGAATTATATTTTCCAATAAATTCAGTTTGGATAGAGATGATGGTTTCCTCTTCCATTACAGGTGTTAATTTACCTAGCAATGGTAAGATGTTTGGGCCATCACCAATTACTGCCATTGTGAAAGGTCGCTGTTGTAATGTTGCCTGCGTTTAGCTGTAGCTGTGTTGCCACAGACCATGCTACCATTGGCCACCTAGCTCCTACATTTCTCCCCCACCCCCAGTACCTTTTAACTGAGGATTATACATCTGATGAAGCAGACTCGATTCCATGAAAGCTTAAGCCAGACTTCACATAGTTTCCCCTCCTGGAAATAGGAGTCTCTAAATGTCAGTTGTTGGCCTATATGATGTCTAGTGACTTTTGTGTCAGACTGGCACTGGGTGCTTATTAGACTGCTGAGACTCATTGCCTAACCTACCTTGCAGGGATGTGTTGACAATAAAAGTGGGCAGAGAGGCATGGAAGCTGCTCTGAGTGATTTTGAGAAAAGGTTGGATAAACGATGTAGTAAATAAAAGAGGTGTAGAATCACGAACCATAGTTTGCATGATGTGAGCGTGATTTTACCCACTTCACTAAAAGTTTCTATGAGTACTGAAAAGTCCTCTCACCCCACAGTGATGCTTTACTCTCCCAATTAACAATTAAAGGCTTGGGCAAACAAAATATAGTCTGGTGCTTAAGCAAAGATGGTGCCGGGAGTCCTTTCACAAACAGGGAGCCACCCCTAAAAAGGCCTGTCTTTGTGCTGCTGCCACCCTCTGCACCTCCCTTGAAAGAGGCATGCGGAGAAGGGCCTCAGTATGATAAGGTTCATATGGGAAGAGGTGGCCCCTGAAATATTGAGTCCCTGAGCTGCATAAAAATTTATAGGTCAAAACCAGCACTTTGAGGTGAGCTGGGAAATTAATTGGTAGCCTGTGCAGTGATGCCAATTTAGTGTTGTAGATTCATACTGCCTTATTCCGGTCAGCAATCTGGCTGCTGAATTCTGCACTAGCTGCAGTTTCCAAGCAGTCTTCAAAGGCTGTCCCAGGTAGAGCACGTTGTAGAAATCTAACCTAGCGGTTACCAGAGAGTAGACATCAGAAGATAGGGTGACAACTGGGCCACCAGTCTAAGCTGGTGAAAGGTGCTGTGGGCCACCAATGTCATTTGTGCCTTGTAATAGACCCAGAAGTACCCCCAGGCTACAGAGCACCTCCTTCTGGGGAAGTGTAACACCCTTCTGAACAAGCTGAACCTCACCCGTCCCGGCTAGGGAGCCACTCGTTAAGAGCGTCTCAGCCTTACCTAAATTAAGCTTCAGTTCATTGGCTCCCATCCAGTCCATTACCAGTGCCAGGCCCCTGTCTAGCACATCCATTGATACGTGTGCAGACATAAAGGAGAAACAGAGCTATTTTTCATCCACATACCGCTGACAATGTGTCCCAAAACGCTGGATGACCCCACTCAGTGGTTTCATGTAGATGTTAATAGCATAGGGGTAAAATTGCCCCCTGTGAGACCCCTGAACAACTCTCCCCAAGCACCACTATTGGGGAGTGGGCATCCAGGAAGGAGTACAGCCCCCACAAAGCGGTGCCACTCACCCCCAGCCCAGACAGCCACTCCAGAGGGATTCCGGAAGCTGCTGAGAGATCAAGGAGAATCCGAGGGAGACACTTCCCAATCTCTCTCCCGACAAAGATAGTCATGCAGGGTAACCAAAGCAATTTCCAGGCCAAAACCTGACCCAAATCTTAAATTTAAATGGCCTGCACTGGTGGGCCTTGGCAGGGTTTGAGGACCCCAGAAAATTCTGAAGGATGCCTTGTTCTGGTGCCTGGCCTTAAGTAAGCCAGTTCCTTGCAGCCTCTGTCCCTGTATCTGCAAACTAGGGATAATGATTAGAATATGATTGTCCTTGCTCATAAGGTAAGGATTGAGAAATAGGGTATGGGAAATACTTGGATCGTTGCTGTTTAAACATTGCTGTTGCTTGCCCTTCCCAGAACCGGGCCGTCGGGAGACCCAAAGGAAAACTGGGCCCTGCCTCAGCTGTGAAGCTCGCGGCGAATCGGACAACTGCAGGAGCACGCCGGAGGAGGACGCGATGTCGCAAGTGCGAGGCCTGCCTGCGCACAGAGTGTGGCGAGTGTCACTTCTGCAAGGACATGAAGAAGTTTGGCGGGCCTGGCAGGATGAAGCAGTCGTGCATTATGAGGCAGTGCATTGCGGTAAGCCTATTGCCTGATTGCCTTGTGCAATGATTGAGAATCACCTTTAGGTGACAATCCTGGAAATGTTCTGGCAAAACTGGTGCTCACAGACCACAAATGATGAGGCCAGGAGGCAGGCTAGTTCAAATGCAGGCAAATAATAATAATAATAAAAATTTACATAATAAAAATTTACAGTTTTTTTAAAAGTGCTAGAAACAGGGGGGAAACAATAGTTAAAAAACAAATAGTGATAGAACTAGAACTATCCTTATCTATCTATTTAAACCATACAAATAACAACAATTAAAATGCACCACACCAGCCCTTTCATTAGAAGCAATCAGTTCCCAAAACCTCTTGGAACAAAAGAGTCTTCACCTGCTGGCAGGGTGACAAGGAGGAGGGAGCTAGTCTGCCTTCTTCAGGGAGGGGTTCCAAAGTCTGGGAGCAGCCACCAAGAAGGCCCTCTCCCACATCCCCACCAAGTGTGACTGTTCAGGTGGCCCAGGGCAGGTTCATATTGGAAAAGATGGACCTTCAAATAGCTGTATAAGGGCTTTATAGGTCACAAGCAGCATTTTGAATTGTGCTGGGAAACAGACCAGTAGCCATTGGAGCTGTTGCAGCAAGTGAGTTATGTGCTCATATATTTATTATTTATTACATTTTAACATACAGTGGTGCCTCGCAAGACGAAATTAATTCGTTCCGCAAGTTTTTTCGTCTTGCGAAGCACGGTTTCCCATAGGAATGCATTGAAAATCAATCAATGCGTTCCTATGGAAACCGCCTTCAGACCAGGTCCGGGGACAGTCTGTCCTCCGACCTCTTCTGAAGGCCGGCGGGGGGACAAGGGCTTTTCTTCCCACCCCCAGCATTTTAAAAAACCTCGGGACAGCAGAGGACCTCTTTGCTCCCCCCCCCCCCGTCTGCCTTCAAAAGCCGTCCGGGATAGCGGGAAGCGCTTCCCTGCTATCCCGGACCGCTTTTAAAATGCTGGCAGTGGGGAGCAAAGCCTTTCGGCCCCCACCGGCTTTCCTGGACCTCTTCTGAAGGCTGGAGGGGGGTGAAAGGCTTTGCTCCCCACCGCCATCATTTAAAAGAGGTCCCCGGAGATTTCCCTATGGGCTTTCTACTTGCGAAGCAAGCCCATAGGGAAATTCGTCTTGCGAAGCAAGTCGCAAACGGAAAACCCTTTCGTCTTGTGGGTTTTTCGTCTTGCGAGGCATTCGTCTTGCGGGGCACCACTGTATTTTTAAAAAACTGCTTTCCTAACGTGTCTGAGTTTGCACCGAGTGTTCTGTTGTAGAACTTGAATTTCCTCACTGGAGAAAGGCAGAGAGCTGTTACCGGGATTTCTAGGTTTCTTGATTGCAAAGCAGAGGAGCGTAGGAAGCTGCCACAGAGCTTGATCCATATGGCTCAGCTCTGTCTACCCTGACTAGCAGTGTCTCCCCAGGGCTTCAGGTAGAGGCACCCTCAGCCCTAACTGGAGATGCCAGGGATTGAACTGGGGAACTCCTGCATTCAAAGCAGGTGCTCTACCCCTGAACTGCAGCCCCTTCCCCTTAAATGTGCTCCATTGAACAGAGCAATGGCGTTACACCTCTGGGTACAACCATGGACTCTCTGGATCAACTTGTCCTGTGTTGCTCCTCTATGAAACCATCACAATAATAGCTTGTTCCCTGTTTATTAGGATGGGGTCTGGTTAAATGAGAGATTGCACCGAAAGCAGCATTTCTCAAACTTGGTTCCCCAGCTGTTGTTAGACTACAAGTCCCATCATCCCTGGCTAGCAGGACTAGTGGTCAGGGATGATGGGAATAGAGCTGGACAATACCTGGTTTTCAACATCACGATACATCACCAGCTACAGTAAAAACTGTGATATGCTGATATATCACAATGTCTGAAATGTATCTCGGCTGCTTCTTCCTCCCCACGTACAGTTCCCTATCCCTGCTAAAGAGCACAGTCTTGCTGGGAAAATCTCCTGGGCGTTTGTTGGGGGCTGTCTTGAGGAGACAAGTGCCTGTTCATATCAGTGGTGCTTGCCCAAGGGTGAGTTCCAGTGGCTCCTTCGAAGCAATATCACAAGTGTTGTGCAACTTTGCCTTATCTTTGTGTTCTTTTCTTCTTGAATAATCCCAGTCTTTAAAGGTACTTGTCTCTCTAGTGAGGGATTTCAGTCCATGTTCCATTATCTGATGTAGGGTTTTATTCATGTGAATTACCTTCTAAAAGCATCTGCTTTTTAGAACCCTCCAAGCTGTAGAATCGGCTTACAGAAAAGGGGTGATTTATAATCCTTTCTTTTAATCATTATTGCTTTTCCACTGACAGCGCCTTTGTTTCTTTTTCTCCCCCCTCCCTTTTGTCATAAGACTTGTAACAGATTGCAGCAGCCCATGTTTGCATTTGTGTCTCCATAATGTAAGGGCAATTAATTAAGTGACCTTCAGCACCTGAGTTGCTGGGCACAGGGATGTTGCAGAAAGCAGAAGAAATGTACAGTCTTGTGCAAAACCTGGCAATGGTCACATCCCTGAATGTTAGGAATCCTTAACTGGCATCCTTGGATTATAACTAAGGCTGCAGCCTTGAATTAATTTTACAGCGTAGTTTTATACATCCTCACTCAGAAGAAAGCCTCATTGAACTTCCTGGGGCTTATTCCCAGGTAAGGGGTTATAGGATTGCAGGCTAAAAAGGTCTCTCCTATTAAAAATAATATTTATTAAAACTACAAATGCTACCCACTATCCTAAAATAGGCCACTCTAATCTGAGTGGTCTGTTTTCATAATCTTAAACAATGAAAGTAAATTGTATTATGCTGGTCAGTGTTTGGTTACACTTTCGTGTATAGGAAGCCCCGTTTACACACCTTCAATATGTGCGTGCATCATGCAGGACCCGGAAGTGACCTGGAAACGTCATAAAGACATCACTAAAAGGGTGGAGTGTTTCCAGGTCTTTTCAATTATATGTGATTTCACCAACGCTTGCAGTGCCTTGGAGCATAACCCCTGCGTAAACTGAGTGCTACCTGTACTTTTAAAAATGATAACTTTAGAAAGAGAGGCATTATCACCCTCTTCCCCGCCAAAGGAGGCATGCCTCTCCAAGTACATTGCTTAATTCACTGGCTCATATTTCTGCAATTAAAAGAGCTGGTGTGGTGTAGCAGACTGTGGAACTAGGACCAGGGAACCCAATTTAGGATCCCCTCACGGAGTGATCTTGGGCCAGACACTGTCTCCCAGCCTAACAGGGCTGTTGTGAGGATAGGTTGGGATGGATGGGAGAAAGGGAATCGTGCCTGCACCCTTAAACTCTGGAGGGAAGGTGCCATACGAATGTAGTTAACACACTTAATTATAGCCTGTGCTTTCCAGTTAGATTATGTATTTAGAAAGCTATATCTTGATTTCTTTTAAAAACCCAGAGCCATAAGAATACATTTTTAAAATAACTGAGCAATATTTATTTATTTTTATTTGAACGATTTATATACTGCTTAACTACCATCTTCTCTAACCAGTGTACAGAAAATACAATTTGGAAAAGGTAATCATACTTCAGTTAAAATGTCTGCTAAAGTAAGAAAAAAAATCTTCAGTAGGCACTGGAATATATATGAAACAATCTTAAAAGCATCTAAAAAAAGTTTGTACCATCCAATAATATTGGTAAAGCTGAGCTTTTATATGGCACATATTAATAGAGTGCCTGTTTTGGCCGTAGCTGCAATAGCATCCCTTTTGGGTGGGTCAGTATTAGCATCACCAGAAGGGAGCTGAGGCTGAGAGGTGATGGCTTTCCAAAGGCAAACTAGCAAGCTTGCAGCCGAGCAACTGTGCTATTGGCTGCCCCACCAGCTCTCAATGAATTATTTTTAAACCGCTTTTATGTAAAACAGTCAAAGTGACTTACAAGGTGACAGACAAATGGAAGAGAAAACCAGGTGAAACAAAATACTAAAGTAGTAGCATTAAATAATCATATTGAAATGACAAATGAAGAGCAGCAGACATAAAGTTCCTTAAAACCAACAGATCGGTCTGAAATGCTTTGAAACATGAGCGCAAGATGATCACCAATCCAGGCAATGATTGAACTTTCCAAACTTCCACAGGTGACACATTTGCAGCAGATTAACTATTATGGGACATGGGTGGCGCTGTGGTCTAAACCACTGAGTCCAGGGCTTGCTGATCAGAAGGTCAGCGGTTCGAATCCCCGCGACGGGGTGAGCTCCTGTTGTTCGGTTCCTGCTCCTGCCAACCTAGCAGTTGAAAAGCACATCAAAGTGCAAGTAGATAAATAGGTACCACTCCGGCGGGAAGGTAAACGGCGTTTCTGCTCTGGTTCGCCAGAAGCTGCGTAGTCATGCTGGCCACATGACCCGGAAAAACTGTCTGTGGACAAACGTTGGCTCCCTCAGCCAGTAAAGCGAGATGAGCGTCGCAACCCCAGAGTCATTCGCGACTAGACAACTGTCAGGGGTCCTTTACCTTTTAAACTCTTATTTTATTATCTATTGAATTTGTTCATTTCTTTATCTTGCCCAGGGCAACCCAAAGCAACTCACAGGTGGACAGATAGACCAAATTCCCTCCTAGATACATTAAAACCAAGAGAAAAAGATAAATATATATAAAACATTCGCCTACTTCTAAAAGGCCATAGGCACTTAGAGGCCAAAGGACTGGTCACAGAGGAACATTTTCACCAGGTGCCTAAAGAACTGTAACGGAGGTGCCAGTTCTCCCTGGGGAGAACATTCCACAAGCGGGGAGCCACTGCAGAAAAGGCCCGCTCTCATGTCACTACCCTCCAGACGTCTCATGGAAGAGGCACACAAAGAAGGCCTCATGGGATAATCATAGGGTCCAGGTCAGTTCCTATGGGGAGAGGTGGTCCTTGAGCTTTTTTAAGAGCTCACTTAATGGTTTTTGGCCTTTCGAACATACTAGATTTCATAGGCTGGAAGTCCCTCCCTCCTTGCCTTCCTTCTGCCAGCAGGTGAAGACATTCATGTTCCAACAGGTTTGGGGTAATGAAGGGCCTGGTGTCATGCAGTTTTTATTATAATGATTGGTATGGCTTTCATAGATTTTATATGTGTGTATAGTTTTACTTTGATCACTGTTTAATTGCTTTTTAATTATTTTTTCTATGTTTTTCTGATTTTCAGTTTTATATTTAAGCCGTCTTGTGTCCCATTAAAGAAAAAGGCGGGTTGTAAATAAACATAATAATACTTAACTGTTGTATGTGTAAAGAAGCCCTTCTGCTTTGCAGAAGGACTGGAGTGATCTCTCTTTTATTGATTGACAGTCAGCTCTCAGTTCTTGAGATCTTTCCTCCAGGATGTCCATTGCCTTGGCAAGAGGCAGGGTGCGCCAGTTGGGACCCCTAACTCGGGCTACAGAAGCAATTGGAGCAGAATCATAGAACTGTATAAGCATAGAGTTGGAATTGGAAGGGACCCTATGGGTCATCTAGTCCAACCCCCTGCAATGCAGAAAGAACTGCCTTTTTAACAGTTGCTTTCCAGAACAGCCAGCTTTAAGTTGCTCAGAACACTGGCACAACACAGAGCCTAAGTGAGCCCCGCACCACCCCAGCTCTGAGCTGGAAGCCAGGATAGGGGAGCTAGCTTGCAACAGCGGAATCTCCCGCCTCAGCAGGAGGCCCAGAGTTTGGCATGTTTTCCTGGTCTCATTTCAGAGGTTGGGGACAAGGCCCTGCCCCACCCCAGATTTGCCAGCCCCTGTTCCTCTGTGTGTGATGTTACGATAACGCCTTGGCGGGCATAGAAACACAGAATCAGAAACACATTGGGCTTCCCAGGCCTTCACAAGAACCAGCCACAGAAGGTGCTGCGGGCTGAGAGGATGGGGAGGTTTCACAGGTGTCTGTGCTGATAGGTTGCTGCCTGTTTCCTGATCTCTGCTCCTTTCCTCCTGTTTGTGTGTGTTTAGCCAGTGCTGCCCCACACGGCTGTGTGCCTGGTGTGTGGGGAAGCGGGGAAAGAAGATACGGTGGAGGAAGAGGAGGGCAAGTTCAACCTCATGCTTATGGAGTGTTCCATCTGCAATGAAATCATACACCCAGGATGCCTCAAGGTAAGGGCTCTCTGAGGTGGGGTCCAGAAGCTGCATCAAAACAGGCCTTGCCTTACTGTTAGATTTGTCATGTTCTTTGCAAAATGATGGCATGTTTGGCAGTCCTTTCCTTTTACCTGCAGCCACCACAGCCTACAACCTGCCCAATACCCACAACTCCGTAGCCATGCATGGCAGCAAGGTCAACCCAAGGCTCTTTGTTTCCTGAAGCCAAAAGACTGGTAGGGCTCAGGGGAAGCCAGATTACCCTTCTGCTTCCGCAGTCCTGAGCAAACAGCAAAAAGCAGAATTCTGAACACACAAGTAATGGATAGAATTCTCTGCCTCAAGATGTGGTGGTGGGCGCTGGATTTAAAATAGGATTGGACAAAATTAATGGAGAAGGAGGAGACTATCAGCCATAATTAAATGGAACCTCCATGTTCAGCGTCAGTGTACCAGGTGCTAGGGACATCCAGTGGAGCATTGCTTTGCCCTTTCTGAAGACGTCTCATTGGCCATTCTGGAGATGCTGATGGCATCTGATCCAGCAGGGCTCTTTTAACATTCAGGAGTTCTCTGGCATTCTCTTCTCTGCTCAAAGGGCTCTGTCTGCTATAGTGCATAAAATGGCAGATTCTTGGATCTGATGCCTGAAAAGATGAAAGGGGAAAATGGCACGTCAGCAGGCCCAGACCCAGACAGGCAGGTTTATGGCAGGGTTCTGGGCCAGCCTGCCTGTAATTATGCTTGCTTGTAATTACCCCCATACGATGAATGCCTGGAATGTCACTGCAAGGTGGTGGTGGTGCAAATTAGTTTGCCATTCAGACGTGGGTATAAAGAATAAAATTGTTATTATTTGTTAGGCACAAGGAAGAATTTCCCAGTAAGATTTCTTGGATCTGTTGTATATGCCAACCCTCCCTTGCTAGCCTTGTTATCCTCTCCCATAATATTAGTTTGTGAAGCCTTTCTTTTCTTCGTTGTGAAGACCTCTTGATACAGTTTATAGACAAGACTTTAGAATCCAGGAAAATCCCCACGTGGGTGTAGAAGTAAAATTTTCAGAGATTGGGGAGAAGGGCAGGGTTTATTTGTGCTTATGCTAGATGAAGCAGAATAAATTATATGAAAATTCAAAATGTAGTTGACTGACATAAATTGTAAATTATCAGCACACTTTTCAAAGAGCATTTTGTTTAGAAAGTGGCAAGTCCTGCCTGCCTGTATATTGGGAGCTGATCTGTGGCTTCCTGTTGTGTGTCTTTTTCCTCCCAGGTGCGGGAATCAGACGGCGTTGTCAACGAAGAGCTGCCCAACTGCTGGGAATGCCCAAAGTGCAACCACGCTGGCAAAACTGGGAAAGTGAGTTTCACTGGAATTGATTGTGTTCGCTGGAAGGGAGCTGTGCTTTTTCCTTCCTCTTTTTTTTTACACACGCTAAGTGGCTAATCTCACTGCTGAGCAGGAGCAGCTGCCAATGTGCTCAAGGTTTCTCCCCTTGCTTCACAATGCAGCCGGGAGATGAGTCACCGCAGGCAAGATATCTCGGGGGGGGGGGGGGGGAGTTTTGTCTGCCGCTACTGATCTTCTCTGCTGAGCAACCCCAGAGAAGTTTCAAGGAATCCCTCCCCCCAATTATGCTCTCTGCTTTCTCCCACAAAAATTGAGAAACTGGTCAGACCTTCAGTGTGTGTGTGTGTGTGTGTGTGTGTGTGTGTGTAAGTGTAATATAAATATAAAACCACACATGCATTAAGGACAACTCTTTTTCCATTCCATATTAACTGCTGTGAAGGTTTCAAGATTTGAAGACAAGACTCTGACTTGTCTTTCTACTATTATTTTAGTTTAGTTTTTGTAAAGCGACTATATATAAAACCTTACTTATTATACATATATCTCTGTGGTGTTTAAAATGTGTCTCCCCCCCCCCCAAACTAATTTAACACACTTCATTCACTTCTGGCCAGAGGCAGACAAGGGGAAAGGAGGTGCAAGTTGTGTCTCTCTAACCCTTTCCGAATCTCAACCCTGTAGCTTTAACTTCCCCTGTAGAGTTTTATATATAACTACAATTTCGTCTTGTGCAGGGGTCCAGTTCCAAGGGTTCCTTATATACTTGAACTGCCCCGTGCGAGCATCCTAACCCTTCCCTGGTGCACTGAGTGGGCCTTTCTTTGTAAGCAAGGCAGAGAGCTTGAAAGCTCTTTTCATACCCGGAAAGTGTTGCGTGGTTTTAATCTGTGCAAATTCAATTGTGCAAGATTGAAATTGCACAAATTAAATGTGTGTAAGATGTGATTATAGGGGCGCGGGTGGCGCTGTGGGTAAAATCTCAGCGCCTAGGACTTGCCGATCGTATGGTTGGTGGTTCGAATCCCCACGGCGGGGTGCGCTCCCGTCGTTCGGTCCCAGCGCCTGCCAACCTAGCAGTTCGAAAGCACCTCCGGGTGCAAGTAGATAAATAGGGACCACTTACCAGTGGGAAGGTAAACGGCGTTCCGTGTGCTGCACTGGCTCGCCAGATGCAGCTTGTCACACTGGCCACATGACCCGGAAGTGTCTGCGGACAGCGCTGGCTCCTGGCCTATAGAGTGAGATGAGTGCACAACCCTAGAGTCTGTCAAGACTGGCCCGAACGGGCAGGGGTACCTTTACCTTTACCTTTAAGATGTGATTGTGCTGTATTGCACTCTTAATGTGTCCTTCCCCCTCAACCCTTGAGGGCAGGAGCTAGCGGGTGGAGCCAACTGTTGCTGGCCCTTTAGCTCTGGCTTGAGTACAGAAAAAGGGAATCACTGAACATAACTCTAGAGAGAGTTGACAAGATTCCCTGACTATAATAATGTGGGCACAGGACCTTGGGAAGGAATCAATGGGTTGAATTTCTGCTGCCACTTATAAGCTGTGGTGCAGGGTGGAAATTTTGTGTTTCATAATATCATTAGGGACAGTAAATAGCTGCCAATTGCAAATACAGTATTTGGTGAACTTGGCCGTTTCAGTCATAATTAATATTTTTCAGCTGAACTATCCTTTTGCCTCTAAAGTCTTTACAAGTATTCTGGTAAATTTCACTGGGTGTGGATGCCAGCAATATTTTTAAAGCTTTGTTTACTAAGTGAAATCACTTTCTAGAGGCAGGGTGGGAAGATAGTGCTGACCAGCAACTTCCATCCACATCTGGAGGGTCAGAGGTTTGCCCCCTCCCATTTTCCAGAAAGCCCACGTTACTACCTATAAGCCACGACGCAAAAGCATAAGATATAAAGTTTGCTTGTGTGCTTTGTCTCTCTGGCGTACAAGCAAAAGCGCGGACCAGGGTTCAAGTATGCGTCAAACCTGCCCGGCTCTCTGCTGAAGGAGCAGAAGATCAACCGAGAGAACAAAGAGGTTGTCCCAGACGCCACCAAGCGGAAAGTCGAGTGCGAGGAACCCCCTCGGAAGAAGTCCGATGACCATCCCAAGAAGTCTCCTGTTGACCCTCTTTTGAGGAGAAAGTCTGAGGAAGTCCACCCACGGCGGAAACGGAAATTTGAGAAGCCCCAAGAGCCTGCCATGAGGAAGCGGGTATGTGTTCTCCGGTGGGGGGGGGGTTATTGGGCCTCTTTGGGCGACCTTAGAGGTGGGAAGTGGCCTTGTGAGTGAGGCCTGGTGGAAATGCTCCCAGCCTGCTTGCCCACATACGTGGATCAACGCCAGCTGTTGTGTGACATGTCGGAACTGACAAACCTGCTTGTGGGATGTTACTGTGAGATAGCAAGCCAAAGTGCTGCAGCAAAAGCCGTAATAATAAGGCTCAGTCTTTGAGCATTCAAACGCATGAGTGCTTCACTGATGCTACCTTGTTACAGTACCTACAACAGCCCTGTAAGGTAGATCAGTATTCTCCATGTTGCTGAAGTTGGGCCGTTAGGCAGAGTGGCTTTCTGAAGGCCACGGCAGAGGCAAGGAGACCAGCCCAGGGTCTTCTGATTCAGTGATCCAGCCTCTTGGGCTGCAACCCTGGGCGCATTCTAACCTTTCGATTTGCTTCTCAGCAGACATGCTTAGGATCCAATGGTTAACCACTATTGCTAATAATTCTTTGACCTCTACCCTTTCCCTCCTTACTTTAACTGTTTTATCATCATTGTTTAAAAGGCAGTTGCATCTCATTTATAGCTCTGCTCTGCATGATACTAATATTTATACAACATGTTGCATAGATGTTGGGGAGATGCTGTATGAATGGTAATACGTTAAAAAAAATTAACTATTTAAAAACAAACGATGCAATGCCTGCTCCCTTGTGCTCCAGGGGAAAGCAGGAAAGACTCTGGCTGTTGCTAACAATCCATTCGGTTTCTAGAATTAGGGAGGCCCCTAAATGATAAACTTCTACAGTGGTGCCTCACAAGGCGAAAATAATCCGTTCCGCGAGTCTCTTCGTCTAGCGGTTTTTTCGTCTTGCGAAGCAAGCCCATTGACGGCTTAGCGCTATTAGCAGTTTAGCGGCTATTAGCGGCTTAGCGGCTTAGAAAAAGGGGGGGGGGAGCAAAAAAAATTGCAAGACTCGCAAGACGTTTTCGTCTTGCGAAGCAAACCCATAGGGAAATTTGTCTTGCAAGCGCATCGAAAAACGGAAAACCCTTTCGTCTAGCGGGTTTTTCGTCTTGCGAGGCATTTGTCTTGCGGTGCACCACTGTACTTCATGATGTTCTTTGGAAGACAGAGAGTGAAGAGGGACCTTAGGTCTGTGTTAGAGAGCAGGTATTGCATTCGAAAGGTCCAAGGTTCAGTACTCAGCACCTCCAGTTTAGAAGAAATAATCAAATAACAAGTGATGGGAAAGGGACCCCAAAGAGGCACTGCCAGTCAGTGTAGGCAACACTGGCCTGGGATGCAATAGCTTCCTGCGTTGCTAAGATTACAGCCCATTCCTAAAACAAACCTCCTTTCCTGTCTCAGCCACTAGGTGGCACTTATGGGTCTTTTCAGACTGGTGCTGCCAATCTCCCTCTTTCCCTTCCTTCCTAGTAGCCGTTTTCTTCCTTTGAAGGTGCCCTGTGCAGTCCCAACTCAGTGTGCATCTTTGGGGCTGGCAAGGTCACACATTTTTTAGCGTATTTTTCCCGGGTGTTCTGTGGACACGGCAAGGTGAAAAAGCCCTTCCTTACATCCTGCTCTGAGGATTTCACAAGAGATCAGAGGATACCACCCGTCCTCTCCATCTCCCTCCACCATCCCATCCTTGGAGCTCTCATAAATGTTTCCCATTCCATTAACATCATTTTTTAACCATTCCTAAATACCGGGTCCTTGTGCGACTGAGTGGCAAAGATTTCTGATCTAGGAAGCTCTCCGTTCAAATGTCACCTTGCCTGAAAACTCCTGAGGTAGCCTTGAGCAAGCCAGTGGTGATTTTAAGTGTCTTAACTAACAAGCGGGTATACACAATTTAAAAAAGCAGCCTTGCCCACAGGCTTATAGTCAGCTTCATTATCTCCTTCCATTTACACTGTAGATGTTGATGTTCATACTATCCAATATTTTCAGCTGTTTAATTTTTAAAATCTGTATTCTAAGAAATAAATACGGTAAATCATGTATTTTACACCTGAATTGTAAAACCCTTGGACTGCAGTTCTTCCTGCAGGTTACCTAAATCCCCTTGGATTCTATGGGAATTAAATAGTTCATTGGCGTACAGGATTACAGTCCTTGGTCACTGAAACGTCATACAAAAATGTTATGTACTGTGTGTGTATGTTAGCTAAGTTGTTTATACTAAGTCTTGTCTCTTTGCTCTCTCCCACCCCACAATCCCTTTCTGACCACAGTTAAAACTAGGCAAAGAAGAGAAGCTGTTCAGGAAAAAGGTACTACATTAAATGGTGTAGATTTCTTCCATTACTTCATTCACCTATCCAATGACTTGCTGTGGCTATTCTGGAAATGGCAGGTTTTGAATCTTAGATTGGGGGGGGGGGGCAGCTGCTGTGTCTTCTGAAGCTCTGCCTACACACCTGGAATCTTAGGTTTGATTAATTATTGGTTCTTGCAACATGGAGATATGGTTAGCAATGAAATTCAGTCCCCCTCCCTGCGAAAAAGAAGAGCAGCCTTGCTGTTTTACTCTGCCTCTGTGAAAACCTTGCAGGCCTATGGTAAAATGTCAACCTGAGTTAGAAAATTGTGATTTGGATGCAGAATGCCCACCATATAACTAATTTGTTGTGTGTCTTTCCTCCACATCTACTTAGACCATGTTTTGGATGACATTTATAGTTGAGGGAATTTCTTGAGAATCTCAAGGCCCACCTGCACCACTGACTTAATGTTGGTGGAGCTGTAAAAGCTTGGGCTGTATAATACCAAACTAAAATTCTGAGGGCTTTTTGTTGGATCTTTTTACGGGCCCAAGCTTTCTTCACAAAGCTACAGTTGCCCCTGAAAGGAAAAGACCCCTTGAAAGCAGTTTTAGTCTATAGGCTTGAGGGGTGCCCATTGCCTTTGTACTGAGCCAGAACCTTCCCTTTCCAGAGGCGATCGTGGAAGGCCACAGATGACCGAGCTGCCCTGGTCAAGCCAGTCCGGCGGTTCAAGCAGGAGCCTGAGGAGGACCTCCCAGAGGAACCTCCCAAAAGCAAGGAGAGTGACCAGTCTCGCTCCAGCTCCCCCACGGCGGGGCCAAGCTCAGAGGGCGCAGAGTCCCGAGACAAGAAGAAGTTCAAGATCCGGCGGAAAATCCGCCTCCCAAACAAGGAGCTGAGCAAGGAACTGAGCAAAGAGCTCAACCAGGAGATCCAGAAGACGGAGAACAGCCTTGCCCATGAGAACCACCAGCCCATCAAGTCTGAGCCGGAGAGTGAGAACGAGGAGCCCAAGCGGGCGCTGTGCCCCGAGCGGCCTCACCGCTTCAGCAAAGGCTTGAATGGAACCCCCCGAGAACTCCGGCACCAGCTCTTGTCCAGCCTCCGGAGCAGCACCCCCCGGGCAGCTGCCCGGCCTCCCCGCTCCCTCTCGCCCCCCAAGTGCATTCAGATGGAACGTCACGTCATCCGGCCGCCCCCCATCAGCCCGCCCCCAGACTCGCTCCCGCTGGATGGTGGGGAGGCCCACGTCATGCAAAGGGAAGTCTGGATGGCTGTCTTCAGCTACCTCAGCCACAGCGAACTGTGTCTCTGCATGAGGGTGTGCAAGACCTGGAACAGATGGTAAGGGGCAGCGGAGGTATTTGCGTAGTGGGAAGGGAACAGGTTCTAGAGAGCAGGATTGCCAGGGCCATGACATTTGGGAAATAAAACTCAAGAAAAGATTCCAGTGCCACCTGCAGAATCCTGTAAATCTTGGCTTTGTTTCATAAAAGGGGTGTTTCTAGACCTCTTGATTTCTTTTAAAATGTGCAGGTGAGATGCTGTGGTCATATTTCTAATATCTGAGTTTGATGGACACTGATAATGGCTTTGGAGAGGGTTTGGTTGGGTGTTCCAGGGAATTAACTTTCTGCTCACTTATTTCTTAAAATCCAGTGTGATTCAGTTTCTGGAACGTTGCAATAATTATCCAGGTATCCCCGAAGATATCATGGGCTCCATACATGCAAGGTCCATGATAGGGAGCCTGTGACCCTCTAGATTTTGCTGGACCACCTTTCGCACTGTCCTTAACCATTGCTTTTCCCTCCCAAATAAAAAAATGTTTAGGGGTACTCTCATTTTCCTACTCATATTGAAATACTGCCCCTCAATGAGGCCAAAGATAGATTCACAAAATGTTTAGGGGTATGCGTACCCCCAGAAAAAGCACTGTCCTTGACTATTAAGCATATTGACTGTGTCCAATAGGAGTTGGGAGTCCAACAAAATCTGGAAGGCCACAAGCTCCCAGCCCATGTGTTAGGTGTTTACCACATGTTCAAGGAAGTCCAGGTATCTGTATCCACATCAGTATTTTGAAAAATTCTCATCCTATTTATAAACTTTTTTTCTGATGCAAAACTCAAGCTGCTTGTTGTAGGCTTCTCATTTCCCCTGGTTTTGTAAGAAATTGTATAGGTCTCTTTGTCCCAAGTGCCAGACCAGCTTTCTTATGAAACCTTCTTCCTGATCTGCTTAGGTGCTGTGATAAAAGACTGTGGACCAAAATAGACCTAAACCACTGTAAATCCATCACCCCTCTCATGCTCAGTGGTATTATTAGGAGGCAGCCGGTCACGCTTGATTTAAGTGGGACAAACATATCGAAAAAGCAGCTGAGCTGGCTCATCAACAGGCTCCCAGGTAGGTCTGCAGTTACTACAATGTGCCCAGGGAGTCACACACATCACAGCTCCTACCTTTTGCGGGAAAGAGGCCTAAATGAACACTCTTCTCCTCTCTACCTTGCTGAGGCCAAGAGATGGACATCGCAACCTCAGAGCCCAGTTAACTGCTTTTAATGTTTCAGATAGTAATACTGTCTGGGTTCCTGAGTGGCTACAGTCTGGCCCTGGTACAACAGGCTGCACAGGAAATGTGGCAGACCCAGGCAGGAGTGGGAAGCTCCTTGGCTCACGACGAGGCCTACATTTGTTCCTTTCGATAAACCCGGGAAGTTGTATGTGTTTTGTACAAGAACGACATTTTAGTGTCCTAACGACCTGCCTCTAAGCTTGGCCATTATTTATGTTCACCTGCAATATTATTTCAGCTGTTACTTTATTGCTCTCTGGAGAAAGGCACTAGGAATACTTTTGAAAGCAGAGCCTGGTGAGCCTGTGGCCCTCCAGATATTCTTGGACTCAAGCTCCCATCAGCCAGCATGGCCTGTGGCTTAAGTTGATGGAAGTCGTAGTCCAACAGCATCTAAAGTGGCACAGGTTCTTCATTGCTGCTTGTCATCCTGTTGGTTGTGTTAAGCAGGGAACTTTTCAACCTCTGACTGTAAAACTAGAATGCCTCCCCTCCCCACAGTGCTCCCCAAAGAAATATCTGCTCAGTGTGCTGTGTGCTCACTTCCCTAGGTCTCCGAGATCTGCTGTTGTCAGGGTGCTCGTGGATTGCAGTGTCTGCTCTCTGCAGTTCTAGTTGTCCACTCCTCCGAACACTGGATGCGCAGTGGGTGGAAGGCTTAAAAGATGCACAAATGAGAGATCTTTTGTCACCACCAACCGACAACAGGCCAGGTATATCCTCTTTCCTTTGTATTTGGGCCAACACACAGAAGGAAAAAACATAAATGTGGTAGTGGGTTAGGTGCAGGATTCAAATGTTTCCTGAGAATTCTAGGATTGCTTTTCAGCTATACCAGTTCTACTGAGTGTGTGTGTGTGTGTGTGTGTGTGTGTGTGTGTGTGTGTATTGTGTTCCTGTGTAAAACTAAATTTTATGTACCCGCTTATAAAAACCCATTTATCAAAAATCTCTATTTGGGGCAGCTGTCTACATGCAGTTTTCTCATTTGGAAGTCTAGGGACTTTTTGGAAATGCCTCTACTACCAATGTATTTTAGGCATTTGTATATCTCCTATAGTTCAGCCTGATGTATTCAGTGGTTAGACCATTTAATTACAAAAATAAACATTTCTCTCTCCTCCCCCCTCCCCCTGGGTCCTTGCTTCTTGTATAGGCCAAATTGACA
This sequence comes from Podarcis gaigeae, assembly GCF_964106915.1. Classification (NCBI taxonomy): domain Eukaryota; kingdom Metazoa; phylum Chordata; class Lepidosauria; order Squamata; family Lacertidae; genus Podarcis; species Podarcis gaigeae. The sequence goes on from NC_139693.1 coordinate 37,876,902, forward strand.
ACCGGAGCAAGCTGCGCCACATCACAGAGCTGTGCCTGTCTGGCTTGGACATCACTGATGCTTCCCTGCGTTTGATTATCCGGCACATGCCTCTACTGTCCAAGCTCAACCTCAGTTACTGCAACCACATGACAGATCAGTCTATTAACCTGCTAACAGCTGTGGGAACCACCACACGGGACTCCCTAACCGAAGTTATTTTGCAAGGTATGAGATTGGGGGTGGAGGGGTGCTGACAGACAGGTCAGATTCAGCTGCCTAATTTTAAGGGCCCTGTGATGAAGGTTGAAATGCTGCCTTAAAGAGCAGAACAGCCCACTCATCATTTGATGTTCAGCTCCACATGCAGTCCCAGCACCTCACTCTGGTGCTTCCTTTACACCATCGCTGGAGAACACATGACCCACCTGATGTCAGCATGGCCTGTGGTCATGGATGGTGAGAATGGGAATCCAAGAAAATGAGACAAGAAGTTTTCAAAGTGCCCAAGAAGTTTGTGCTTCTGCTAACATTCAACCTTTATTAAGAGGAGATGGGAATCCTTCAGGGGCAATTCCTTTTTGTTGGAACAAGGGGATGAGGGAGACTGGAGGCCATTTTCCAAAGTCTGTTGGGCATTAGCAACCACAGCAAACCTATTTTGTGCAGTGGACCTTTCTCATTTTCTTGTACCCAGTGCATTATTTTCATTGTTTTGATTTTTGGGAGTTGGGATCCAGCAACATTTGGCGTACCTTGCTATACACCTTTCTCTGTAGTGGAAGCAGAGCCACAGATAAGAATAGGGGGGAAAATGCCTTGTTTCCTTCAGTTCCTTTGTTGTGGGCCCTTAGCATATAATTTCAGATAGCTGAGACATCTTTTCTGACTTAAGGGCACAGAATGAGGACAGGAAATGCTACCCAATAATCCTGCCATCAAAGGGAGATGTTTCTGGTAGCAGACAGTGTGTGAGGTATTTTGTGGAAAACTTTTGTAAGCACTTTTGAGCCTTATAAAGTGGGAGGTGAGTGTTCCAAGTAAGACTGCCTTTCCTTTCCTTCACTCCACTCTCCCCCCTCCTCATTGCTTCATGTTTTTGTTTATCTATCTATCTATATGCTGTTCTGAATGTGGCTCCTGATTTAGAAGAGGTAGCAAGGCCAGAGCAGTACAATCGTACCTCTGAAGTCAAACAGAATCCATTCCGGAAGCCTGTTCGACTTCCAGAGTGCAACTTCTGATTGGCTGCAGGAAGCCCCGTCAGACATTCGGCTTGCAAAAGAACATTCGAAAACCAGAACAATCACTTCCAGTTTTCGATCATTTGGGAGCCAGAACTCTCGACTCCCACGGCATTCGGGAGCTGAGGTACGATTGTAATCCATATGGATGCAACAGGTAGCCTCCTCAGAGGGCTTCTGCAGTGGCTGTGATTGGATTATTCAGTTGCAGCCCATGCAAAAACACATCTAAGCTTCCTAGCCCTAGCAAAGGCCTCTTAAGAGTTTAAGAATGGCTCTCCTAAGCCAACCTTCCTCCTATTTTTTGTCTCCCCGACAGACTGCAATAAGGTGACAGACCAATGTCTCTCCTATTTCAAGCGGTGTGGGAGCATCTGCCGGATTGATCTGAGGTACTGCAAGCAAGTGACCAAGGAAGGTTGTGAGCAGTTCATCGCAGAGATGTCTGTGAGCATCCAGTTTAGTCAAGTGGAAGAGAAACTGCTGCAGAAGTTGAGTTAGTGTTTACTGGGGCAAGTTTGTAAATAACCAGGAGCTGAAAAAAGGACTCCAGGAGACCACAGAAGGAATTTTATTTTCAATTGGGAGATGTGGAATATGCCAAGTTGGGGGACTGTTTGGGCTGTACAGGAACATGTGGTGTTGAAACCACCCACAAAGCGTTCTAGCCTGGATGGGATCTTTTGACACTTTGCCCAGGCTCTTTACATACCTTCCTCTGGTGACAGCAAAGGATTCATGCCTAGAAGAACACTGAGGAACACCTATTTATATACCACAGCTGGAGCATGTGTAAATTTTTTAAGCATTTTTGAAAATGTCAAAAGCAATGTTAATTCTGGGGTTATTAAGGTGGGCCATTACCTGTTTTTCTGCCTTTTGAACTTTTTTGTTACATCCAACGTTATGCAGAACTATTTTTGTACAAATTTGTTTTAAAAAGTTATTTATGCAGAGTTACTGAATGCATTGCAAGTGTTTGGTCATTGGTTTCAGATTGCCAAGTTTTATCTTGAGATAGAAGAGAATTTGAACTTCTTACCACTTAAATTACCTGCTGAGAGTCATACCCCAATGGGCATGGGGGAGTAGGTTAATCCTCTGAAATGAAAAAGCATGTTTAATGGAAGTTTTATATACTGCTTTGTATAACACTGTAAGCATGTTGTGGAGAAAAGGAGGTGTAAAATACAGATTCAGAACAAACAAGTTGCCAAGTTTTTCCCTGTATAAAAAAACACATTTTCTCGACTGAAACTTCCAATTACAGCTGTGCATATGGGAAGGCATTAAAATACTCTCATACTTGCTGTAAAAAGTCCATTTATATGACTTAAAATCAAACAGTTTCAGGGTTTGAGTGAATTCTTGTTGTCCATATTTAACCTGGTTAATTTCTGATTGTCACGAAAGGGGGGGGGGATTTCAGTATTGATAAGTGCCATTGTTGTAAAGTGGTGGTGAAAACCCCAACCTTCTTTCCCGATACAGTTTTACCTCTGTTGAATTTGTATAAATGATTGTACAAAAACGGAGAGGTGACCTGTGCATTATGTTCAAGTTGGGTATTGAGCAGGAAACTGCTTCTGCTGCTGGGGCAAGAGACAATCACACCCTTAATGCCACTTCTGCCTTCGGCTGGCAACTGGAGGCTAGTTTGGCCTAGCAGCTATGACAACAGGCCTGCTATTCGGCTCTGGGGGGTATTTTAAGAGAACAGTGCCCAACAGGCAGCTCTGAACATCCCTGGATTTAATTTTTTACCAAAATGACTTTTTGTACATCTGACTACAGGAAGGTGACCTAGTTCTCTGGTTGATATGCAACTCATGTCTGCCTTGTGGTAATACTGACTGGGATTCCTTCCTTCAATGGATGTTTAGCTTTCTATCTGCTAAAGACACCCACACACCCCTCAGTAGTCTGTGCTGGGGACAGTTTAGGAGCTTGGCCTTCCTGGCTCCCCAATCCCATGGGCTGCTTCAGTCAGGAGAGAAAGAAAAAAGTCAATGCCAGATAACAAAATGTTTTATTAAGTCAACAGCCATTGTTCAGAATGTTAGGGGTATGCTACATTCTCTTTATGTATGTACTCCCTGAACAAGGACTTGATCAGCTGATTTTCTGCACCTTATCTTTAAAAAAGATCTTTCTAAAAATAAAGCCATATTATCTTGCTCCCTTCTGAAAAATAAAGTATGAAAGTCATACATTCTGTCTTGGCTGGAGACTAAATGGTACTCCATCCCACTCAGCCTCAGAGCCTTCCCAGTTACTTAGTTCCCACAAACATTAAAAATTTACTCTTGTGCGCACAAGCTTTACACTATCTGCTTTTGAGAAGCAAAACAGCAATACCTGCCTACTGTGCAATGAAGGAACTTTTAACTCCTTGTTAAGACATTCTGGGCCAGATTGACAGGCTTGCCATTCTTCCTACAGAGGTGAGGCAGGACTTTAGGAAGAGGATAAAGACTTTAATCAAAACATTGCCATGTTGTTTCAGGTTTTCCCCCCCCTCACAGCTCAAATTCAGTAAGGTTCTAATAGTAAAGTATTTAGTACTGTGCAACCCCAAGAATGGGAATAATGTGTTTCTTTCTCTCTGCACCATTTCAACCTGATCCTAGAGCTGAAGCTTCACATTTCTATACTCCTTTCCACCAGATATGCTTTAGCTATGTCTTCTAGGAAACTGGAATGAAGGTATTCTGCAAGAAAAACACTGAAATAGCTGTTCAGTAAACTTGGTAGTGCTTCTGAACAAAGGAACCCATGATTCCTATTAAGGATTTGTTTTCTCTGAAGAAACCTTTCTACTTGGCTGTTCTGTTACTCCATACTCATTTCACTGTAGGAAATTTCTAACATGTTAGAACTTAGGAATAATCAAAACTGAATGGGTCACCTTAGAAGCAAGTATGGGGTAGGATAGCTTTAAGTACTATGATTAAGGCTACTGCGCTTCATTGGGTACATGTGAGCCCCATTGCCTGAATAAGAAACATTCACCAATCTGTCTGCTTGAGATGGGTGTGAGTGGTACATTTGAGGGCCCACTTGTCTTTCATTTGACATTTAAAAGACTGCAGCTAACTATTCCTTGGGATGGTACACTTACTTTTAAATGCACTTGGGCATCATCACTCCTGCCGCTTGCTAGAAAGGGAGCACCCTACTTCCTGGCCTTTCCACTGGGTAACGTGCTATATTCTTCAGAAGAGAGCAATGAGTAATGCTAGATTTGCTGCTGCATGTTAGAGTCAACCAGTTTCTGGTTTTACCCAGGTAACACAGCTCTATCCTTAACAAGGCATCTGTCTGCCTGAGCAGAAGTACATTGGTCAAGCTCCTAAGCTTCTGTTCAGGATGCTATGAATTATTGGAACTGAGGCCTACCATGGGGCATCCAGACACGACTACCGTGGTCTGTGCCTCACCCCCAGAGAAAGCGCACTGAGAAGCCTCTGGTTTTGGTCTCCCACATTCATGACTTGAAGACGTGCACGGCTCTTACAACATACTGTCGGCAGATGGGACATTCGCTCATTCGCTTGCCGCATTTCGTGCAGGTGACCATGTGGCCGCACTCCAAAAGCACGCAATCAATCACTGCGTCCATGCAGATCCTGCAGAGGTTGTCGTCCTCATCGCTCAGTTGAGGTTTCTCCCCCACTGCCAAGAACCAACAGAACCCATGTTAGAGAGGGAGGCATGCCATGACACAGGTCTTTTCAATTAGTAACCCCACACAAAGAATATCAAGCCAAGCTGCTTTAGTGCAGACTTATTTATGCTAGACAAAGAAGGAATATTATAACTGCAACTTTAAAGCAGCGTGGAACTGTAGTTCTACACTGATGGTCCATTTTTTGCATTAATAAAACATCAGGGCAGCCCCTAAGATGAAGAGCAAAGAGGGCTGTAACAATAAGCAACATGCCCACCCCCAAACAGAGAATAAGTACACCTACAAGTCCTGTGATTTGCTTCATTCTCCCTGTAGAGCCTGCTCACTTTTTCCACCAGCTCCCATTTTTCACAGCATCCCGAGTAGTTGACAAAGTTGCGAGCAAGTATTTCCTTCAGCTGGCGAACATTTAGCCCTTCAATATCATCCAGGCTTGAAATATCAGATAGTGAGGCTCTTGCACGCTTCCTGGACTGCCCTGGAGTCTAAAATTCATAAGACATCTATTAGCAAAGAAGCAGGCGGCATTAACTCTGTTTGCCTAAGGGGAAAGGGGAGGCCTGGCACACATTAAATATGCATTTGTTTTAGAATGTTTCCAAGTCTTAAATTATTTTAAGAATTTTCATTTACGAATCTTGTATCGCTACATCAAATTAGGAAGTTCATTCTTTTTTTTTTTAGTGACTGCAAGACCTAAATTTCACCGGGTGATTCACTTCTTACCTGCTCTGCATTTTCCTCCTCTTCACCAAGGTTTGCCAAGAGTCTCTCACTATGTCCCTACACCCACAAGAGTATAAGCAAAATCCGTATTAGGGCAATACCTTTAACAAAAGATTCCCAAATAGCATGCAAGCTTTTCGATTCTCCAAATTTTTCATCTAGGCTAGATGTTAAAGCAGCACAGGGGCAGGGGAGAGAAGAGTTGGCTGTTGGCAGCGCCATTGATTTTCCGGTAGAGGAGGAAGGGATCTTGCCAATTGCTCCACTAGGTAGGACTTTGCAAATTAGAAAAATGTCCTTCCTAGAGTGGGACAGCACTCTTAACAGTTCCTTTCTGGCTAGCTCTTGACAGGCAGGGCTTCAACAGGTTTGTTGGCCATCTTGTGCCACAGTCAATGGCAAGCCTCATTCCTCCCTTTTCTATCTGTATTCTGACTACCTATGTGGAAAGCAACACGATGGCCAGAAACAGTAACAATGTGAAAAACTTTATGGAATAATTCAGAACATCAGAACTAACAAACTGAAGTCTCTGAACGTCCTTAAATGAATCACGGTGCCAGACTTTACGCGGCGGAGAGCAAGCTGTGAAGCTTTGTGTGATCAGCAAATGTCCAATTCTGATGTCCAAACTCTGAACTCTGAACAGTGTTTCCGGATGGCAACTACTGTTTCATTCAGTTCTTCATCAGCCAATTAGTTCAACAAACACTCATATGAGCACTGTTCCAGAGTATCTTTCAGTTTCATGTATATTATATCAATTCTAAAAAAAATTGGTTAATGAAGAAATTACACATCTTTCTACTTACAAGTTTTTGTTGAACTAATAGGCTGATGAACTGAACAAAACAGTAGTTGCCATCCGGAAACACTGTTCAGCAGAGTTCAGAATTGGACATTTGCCGATTATGCAAAGCTTTACAAGCTTGATCTCCGCTGGGTGAAGTCTGGCACCGTGACTTATTCAAGGGCTTTCAGAGACTTCAGTGTGATAGTTTTGATGTTTTGCATTATTCCATAAAGTTTTCTATACTGTAATTGTTTCTGGCCATCGTGTTGCTTTCGAGATTGCTGAATTACATTTTTTGTTTACTTACTTACTACTTATTACCTATGTGGAATAGCAGAGAAAGAGTGAAGCCCTCTCTAGTGACTTGTTCAGGGATGGGTTGGAGATGAGATGGATAAGCACGAGTAGCAGGGGAACCTGGCAGAAAGCTGTGTGTCACCCATCATGATTTTCTAGTAAACATTAGCTGGATCTGATTGTCCTTGGTGGCACAAATGCATAGTGCCACAGACAAGGAAGCACTTTCGTGGGCTCCAGTGGGTCATTCTGTCATTTCAGGAGGTTCGCCACAAGTGGAGGCTGTTGTTCCCAGCACCGCTGAAGGGCCAGGAAATTTGGGAGTGGGAAGATGCAAGTCTCATGGGCTGGTGGATTCAGCACAGAGACCACTTTGCACAAAGGAAAGCATGTATATATAAAGTATATATACCACCTGATTGCAAGAAAACCTCAAAGCGATTTACAAAAAGAATAAAATATTTAGGATTATCAATACAAGACAATTAAAAACATTCAAAAGATAATTAAAATCAACAGTTAGCTAAAAAGATTAAAGAGAGAACTTTCTACAAAACAAACATGTTTTAAGCAGGGATTTGTCATTGATAAGTTCAATATTCAAATCCGCCTCTGATCTTAGTCTTAAGATAGAATGGGAGCAAACGTTCAAATAAAGGCATTTAGGTGCTATGTTGATATTAGGTTGCATCACAGCCTGCTGAGAACAAGAAACATAACAATAGTTGATACCCTGTCCTAATTTCTGGAACTACAGAAACTGACTGCTACAATTCCTCTTTCTCTCCTCCAGATTACCAACACCTCTTCTGCCAGCAAGAGAAAAACACATGGATGCATTTTGCTATCTGTACTGTAATTAAGATGCAGAGCCGGAGGACCAGCTTCCAGGCCAAGCTCCACCCCCATTCCACCCTAGGGTACAGAGGGGCAGAAAGAGCCCAACTGCCCCACCCAATACACACTACCATACCTGTATCTGTAATTCATTTCCTGTGCTCTCATGCCTATGTGCGAAGTCTCCCTGAGAGGATGATACAGAACCTGACAGAGAAATAGGATGTGTAGAAAAACTAGAAGTCTGTGATCGTGCTGAATACAAGCTGCTAGTGTCTGTATCCTCTTCGGAAGCCAATCCATGATGGCACAGTACAAGATCTACCAAGTCTTCCTTTTCTCGACAAGTATCTGTAGGGATATTTCGAAGTATCAGGTACTGGCGCAAATCTTTGACTTTCAAACGCATTAGCTGCGGACGCTGGAATGCTGTCTCCTGCAACAACTGACAGGTGGAGCATCTTCGGAGGGTCTCTTGCAAGACTGAACACATGGAGCAGAAATCCTTCTTGCACTCACAACAGACATGCTAAGTGCACACACAGAGGAGAAACAAGCCAGAGGACTGTTAACACAATTGTCACCAGTACCCAGACATCTTCTTGCCCCCAAGCACTATTTACATACACTTTAAGAAACCCATAAATACATCAAGCAGATTCAGAACACAGAAATATTGGGATTTACAATGTATACTACAAGCTGAGCTGGACTTCTTTCCTTGCCCCTGTCCAGCAATAGGCTTTTTGGGCCAAAGACTGGGGGTGGGGGAAGGCAGAGACATACAGCCCTCAAGTGACAGAAAGTGCTATATACTCACCCTTTTTCTGAACACAGAGAATGTGAGGCCACAAGATTTACAGACTAGATTAGATCCCCCTGCTGCTGAAGAGGTATACACGGTGAAGTCTGTACTTGGTGCAAATCTAAAGGGATTTGCTCCACCCCCAAATCCAGGTTGTTGACCACGAACAGCTCCTGTCCCCATGACTTCATTCAACAACCCACAACAGGAAGCCCACATGGATGTCGCTCCCGCCTGTAAGACACAAACACAAGCCAACGTGGTCACCTAGCAATTCTCCTGAATTTAGGAGCCTCTCCTGACCATAAGGAAAACAAACACGCCTCTCTCAGTGCTAAACTTGTGGTAATGCTAACATCATGAGAGCCACATAACCAAAGAAGAAAACAGAGTATCCCTGCTACAGATAGGCTACCTTGAGGAAAGAAATTAGGATCCCCCTTAACAAAACAGCAAAAACTGCATATTTGTTGCACAGGAAGCCTCTTTTCAGAAGGGCCCCAGCTCTGCAGAAAGCATTCTGGAAGAAGTACTTTGTTTTGTTTCTGTAGCAATCATTCTAGGAGCACAGTACACAATTTCCAGAATGTTGGCAACTGAACAATTGTCATGATAGATGTAGAAAAAGGAGAAAACCTGTTTCAGTCCCACTGCACAAATTGAGAGAGACTAGTACAGCAACACCTAGACAGCAAAACTAGCAACTATCAAAACCATCTTTTCCTTTTTTATTTTAAGAAAAATGCACACCACCTTTGTTCCCTTGTCCTCATAATCCTATCTATAATTTATAACCTGCACTTCTCACTTCAAAAGTTCAAGAAAGCTACATAAAGCTATGGTTCAGTGATAAAGCTCATCTTTGTTTAGATTTCAAACTATCTTATTTTTCCGTGTATAACTCGCCCCTGTGTATAACACGACCCCTATTTTGGGGGACTCAAAATTGAGGAAATGGGGGAAGATTGCCCAGAGTTGTTCAATCGCACTCATCCATGAAGCCACTAATTGTATGCCCGCTCACCGCCAGCAGCCGACAATCACACACCCGATTGCCACAGCAACCATTCACACACACACCCCAACGCCACTGACAATCTCCTGCTCGAGGCAGCAAGACCCCAAATTTTTAGCATTGCTTTTTAATAAAAAAAACCTTGTCTTATACACGGAAAAATATGGTATGCCCACAGAACATATGACCCCTAAACTGGAACAAATGACCATATTTGTGGTGGTGCATCACGCCAGGTCAAAAACATTGTGTGCTATATCCAATATGATTTCTTATTGTACAATTCATATAAAAATATATTCCTTTATTCACTTACGAATTTTCTAGAAGGTCAATCAGAGGACTTTTAAATTAGACGGTAGTTAAGTTTGTTACTAGAGGATAGTTTTATAGGAACCAGCAGTGAGAAAGTTATGGGCTACTTTTTTTGACCCAACATAATATCAACTACGAAGCAGATTTTTTAAAAAATCTAAATGAATTGGAGAACTTTACCAAATTAAGTTTTGATCATTTGATTAATTGTGTGCCAGGTAATACAGCTTTTCTGAAGGGAGAGAGAGAGAAAAAAAAGAAAAGAGAGAGACGGATGGACGTACGTACATAACATACACTGCCTTTCCCCCTGATAGGACTCAAAAGCAGTTTACAGATAAAAAAACAGATAAAAACAAAAAATCAAGGTTCCTGGACCATTCTCATTACTCCTTCATCTAAACCTCCTCTCTTCGATTTAACTGTGCCCGTCTTTCAGAATGCATAGTCTCATTTGTGTGTCCCATTAAGCACCCAGCTTACATTTCAAGGAACAGCCACTTTCTCTGCTAGACATCTAGACTAGAGATGACTGAGACTGATTTCACTGAGAAAAGCAAAAAATGAATGGTGCTTGCACACTTAATTCTTGAGCCCTGGGTACCAAACTGATTCCAGGGGACAGCATCACTTGATGGATCACAGTTGATGCCAAAAGGGCTAAAATCCCATCTAAAATGGCATCTGGCATTCTGCTAAGAAGCACCATGCTCTTCTCAGCAACATTTACATAAGCCGAGTTTTCAAGATCAGAATATAGTATTTAAGCTAATAACTGTGTGTGAAAAACTGCCAGCATATAAACCCGAAAAAAAGACACAGCAAGTCAGGCAACCAAGTTCCTGTTTCTTCCTAGACTTTTATTTTTTATTTTACACACAGTAGTTATTGTCTTGAAGGATGTGTTAAGTTAACCATTCCAATGTAACTCAAACAGCCCAGCACTTCCAAGGCAACATTTAAGACTGAGGGCATAATTGGTTAGAAATGCATCCTATGAAATGCAGGTAGGTTACAGCTGAGCATATACTTGCTATAAGTAGTACCCATCTGCTGAAGTGAGGTTTGCACAAGAAAACACTATTCATGGATTGGGCCCTGAACTGGTATTGCCTATACTACAAACCATTGTGTGAGTTTAAATGAACTCTTCTAACAAGACCACATCAAAATAAGCTGCATCACAATCCATGGGTAGATACAACAAAATAAAAGAGTAAGTGTGGTGGTGGACATTTTTGACAGGTAGGAAAAGAGTGATGTTTCAGCTACCTCAGCTATGTAATTTTACAAGGCTATAAAAATGTCAGAAACCTAAACATTTTATATTATTTTCCTAGCTATGATCCCAGGAATCAAAAACTTATCTTAATATTGTGTAAATGCACACGCAAGCACACACACTAAACCAAGTGAACTGTTAGCTCCCGAAAGGTTGTGAGATTTAGAAAAGAGATTTAAACTAATCACATTTAAGTTTGGGTTCTTTTCTTATTTCTGAGCCAAAGCAGAAGAATTCAAACAGAATTAATACAGATGACTTATAGCCAAGAAGAAAGAAAGAGACTATATCCAAGTGTTTTGAGATGAGGTCCCTTTGAACTTCATGACAGAGCAAGGTATTTAGTTAAACTGAACACATTATAACTCTTGCACAGTTCACTTAATTTTTATTTTATTTTAGTTAAAAGCACCCAATTTTTGTGGTAAAGGTAAATGTATTGGAATCTTATACTTTCCAAAGGCCAGGATTAGCCCTCCCAATACAATGACAAGAACATGTGCCAAATGGAATACACAGAATACTGTAACATATATTCTATGAAAAATTTGTACTATAAGTGTAGCCCTATATAGAGCACATTGCAATAATGCAAGCCAAAGATTACAAACATACGGACATCAGTAGCTAGGCTATCCCATTTCAGAAATGGTCAAAGCTGGTAAACTGCACTTCTAACCACTGAAGTCAGCTGTGCCTCTACCAACATAGATGGATCCTTAAACTATAAACTTGTGGTACAGTGGTACCTCAGTTTTCAAGTGTCTCAGAAGCCAAACATTTTGGTTTGTGAACACTGAAAACCCGGAAGTACTTGCTTCCGTTTTCAAACATGCCTTGGAAGTCAAACAGCTTCTGCTGCGTGTTTTTCCATTTTTCCAATTGAACTTGCAGCCAGCCCTTTGCGCCTCAGTATTTGAACGTTTCGGAAATCGAATGGTCTTCCAGAACAGATTACATTCGATAACCGAGGTACCACTGTACTTATAACTGTTGCACCACAACCCTCTCAATCCCCTTTCCCAAAAAGGAGATTTGCAATCAGGAGGTAGTTGTCACAAAGCAATGGGTTTTGATAACCTCCACTGGACATTTTACAGTAAAGTGCAGTGAACGCTAATGTAGCAACAAAACTGCTGCAAAGGTGCTCAAACAAGTCACTGTGGGCTTCCAAAGAGTCTAAAATTCCATTCCCTATAGATATTAACAAGCCCCGGATAATACAAAAAGCTCAACTGGGCAGCTACTTCAAGATGTGATGGAGACAGAGAAGTGGGTCTTCTTCACAGTGCTCAACACCACACAGCAGCCACAATTATGCTGTTGTGCTTGGTCATTTGCCGCATGCACTCTAGCCATCATCCAGTCTATTTCATCACCAGTTACTACTTGGTATACCAAGGTTGCCACGGGTTCCACAGTGCCAGAAATGGCACACGGGTAGCAGCTGGGCAGCAAGATGGATAGTACAGTAGCAACAACCCTAGTTTATTGTCTCCTTGGCCCAACACCAACTGAAGGTCTTCAAAGCCAGTTCCAAGTCAGAAGAGTTTCCTGGTGGAGATGGAAGTCCTGTGGACCACAGTAACGTGTCCTGCAGTCTGTGCAAATGCTGTACTGAGCATCTGGGTCAGAACAATTCCCAGTTCACACAACCAGGTCTCAGAAGCACGTGCCAAATCAGCACCTTCATCCATGATCAAATCATGGCTAAGTGGGGTCTTATTATGTACTGACATAATCTTAAAGAGCAGTGCACATAGGCTGGTGGTCACAGCACAAGAGCAACCAGGAACCCAGCAATTCCATGAAGGCATTTTTATCAGAAACCCATTTGCTGAGGTGTGGCTCTTTATCCTAGTTGCTATAATAGCCAATTATATCATGTCTGTACATATTTTACTGGATTTTACATACTTCCTCTAAACTGTGATGTTGTATACCATTGGAAACTTTTCTTAAAAAGTGAAAGCAAAAATGAAAGATCTCGTCAGGCTTCTTAAGAAACCTGTAAAGGAGACGCAGCACTGTTACATCAAAAGCTGCAGGAAGCTTAAAAACAAGCTACACAGGACAGGGCAAATGGGATTAAATTCCAAAGACGGGCTTTAGATGAGCCGCCCTCAAGAGTTACCCAAGGACTCAGTGTTCTCCTGCCCTCTGGCAAGATTTAGATAATTTCACTTACGTATACTTAAGCCAAATTTAAAAGGGGTTGATAGAATGTTAATCAGGCAAGCCTTTGGGACATCCAAGTTCCACCAACTCCACATACTTATATTTTGCCCAATATTAAAAAACTGGGAGAAGGTGCCTATAGGCTACCAGGAATCAACAGAAATTGAAAGAGGAAGGGAGGTAGAGATGAGATATTCTTCTGCTGCAACCTCCTTAGTGAGCAGGACTGTTATTATCTACAGATTAAAGTCCAAATTCCTAAGACTCTGATGCTGGTTGTCCACCAACAAGTTTTTCTCTTTTGGAGATGGGTATACCTATAAAGGGGACGCAGGTGGCGCTGTGGGTTAAAGCCTCAGCGCCTAGGACTTGCCGATCTAAAGGTCAGCGGTTCGAATCCCTGCGGCGGGGTGCGCTCCCGCTGCTCGGTCCCAGCGCCTGCCAACCTAGCAGTTCGAAAGCACCTCCGGGTGCAAGTAGATAAATAGGGACCGCTTACGAGCGGGAAGGTAAACGGCGTTTCCGTGTGCGGCTCTGGCTTGCCAGAGCAGCGATGTCACGCTGGCCACGTGACCCGGAAGTGTCTCCGGACAGCGCTGGCCCCTGGCCTCTTAAGTGAGATGGGCGCACAACCCCAGAGTCTGTCAAGACTGGCCCGTATGGGCAGGGGTACCTTTACCTTTACCTTTATACCTATAAAATTATCTTATATCAATTCATTAATATTTGCATTCAAGTCTGACTCAGGTACTGGAAGGCCTTTATCTCTTGCAAAGATCACTTAAATGGAAGCACATTCCTATGTTCTTCTGTTAATCCAGAGCAGCTATTCACCTCTGGCACCAAATCTGGATTAGACCTGTCTTCATGCAAAAACATTATGATTAAACAACACAATCAATGGCTCTTGGCTCTACAGAGCAATGCTAATGAAGGTGAATAACTTTGCAAAAAACCCAGAGGTGAAAAACTACATGTGTAACATGGAGCGTAAGCACTACCCCTGCAGGATTCAAGAAAACTCTCAAGTTTTGTTCTCATCACCACATGGTGCATGCACTTAGTTGGCACCAAGATGTTTAGGAACAGTAAGAGCTGTTCAGCAGTGGAACAGACTGCAACGAGAGGTGGGGGACTCTCCTTCCTTTGAGGTTTTAAACATAGGTTGGATGGTCATCTGTCATGGATGCTTTAGCTGAGATTCCTGCATTGCAGGGGGTTGGACTAGATGACCCTTGGGATCCCTTCCAACTCTAAGATTCTATGATTCTATTATCCAACTGCCAGGTTTTTTTGGGGGGGGGGCTTTCCTCCTCCAGTTGCCACCCCCACAGCACCTGCAAAATCATTTGGCCCCAAGAAAAAGCAATAATAGATTCTTCCAAACAAATTTCCTTTTCCATTTTATTCTAATGTATTAACTGATAGTTATTATTGCAATGATCTTATGTAAACTGCTTTATGAGGTCCCCCTGAAAAATGGTATAGTATATAACTACCTTAAATAAATAGTACATTAACACAACAGCAAAACAGGAAATCACACAGCAGGGGGGAAAGTATTTCCCTTTGCTAAGAGAAAGACTACGCTCCACAGCTCTGGAGCCAACACAGAAAAAGCTCTGCTCCTCAGAGATAACACACTTATTGGGCTAGGAAACATAACCGGGACGTTGGCTTCATGGGCAGATCCTAACACACTAGATGGGTAAATATTATATGGGAAAGGTGCTTCTAAAGCTGCAAACAGAACAAACAAAAGATGCACACAGCTCTCACCAACAGACACCTGTGAACAGAGAGTCAGAAGAGGAGCATTCTGTTTATTACATGTACAACAGTTTATAAATAACAATTCCACCCACTCCTTCCCTCGAGTTCAGCCCACCCTATTTTAACTTTTACAACAAATGTAACAGAGTTTTATAGCACCTTGAAGTGGCACTTTGGCCCACTCTTTAGTTTCTCTCTCTACCTCAGTGTTATGCTTGTGTTAGGGCGGCAACATTTAAACTGGTTAATAATTAAGAATATTTCATCAAATAAGAACATACCACAATTCATTTGGCAGTCCTTTTTTAAGCTGTTGATTTTACTAGTACAGAAATTATAAAAAATGGTGACAGGCAGGTGGCACTTTAAAGAAGAGTGCTCCTCTTTTTCCTGCACACAGGAGGGAACAGATGGAATTCTCATTCCCTCCCCTGCTGGATTCCAGCAAGCCACTAACTTTTTTGGGCTTATTTAAACACTGTTATATTCACACGCACATTTATTCATACTTAATTGATCAGCTAATACATATTTGATTATTTGGTTAACAGTGAAATCCTGTGTGTTTACTCAAAAGTAATGTTGTGTTCAGTGGTATTTACTCCCAAGTAAACATGCACTCTCTGATTTCTTTAATCAGTTGGACAGCCCTTGTATATATCATATGCTACACACACAGGATACTTATTACTTTTATATGAGTGGGTTTTCTAGAACCTTGATTTTATCTTGTTTTCTGCTGCTATTTTAAACTGGCTTTGCTTATTAAGGTTGTTTTTTGCTTTTTTAGATTAATAAGAAATCACAGATTGCATTATCTTTCTCCATTATGCTGATCTTATGTACACCTTGCATTTTTTTTAGAAAAAAGGCAGAGTATAAAAAGGTGCTAAAAATATATCTGAGGAGAAAACTTCCTGTGTGGGATGAAGTGAGTTCTGGTCCACAACCCATTCTGTCACAACAAGACTGCATTCCTACACATGCACTTCCTTGGGAATAAACCCCACCAAAACCATTGATTTACTACTTCCAACTAAACATGCATAGAGTCAGCCTACATTGGCCTGTGCCAACCTGGTGCTAATTCAAAACACCAGCCTGGCAAAGGCTGGAATCCTACACACATACTTCCCAGTAAATGGGCAGCAATTCTGCACACAGACACTCATCTGGGAGTAAACCCCACTAAACCCAGTAAAATGAGGCTACAATTCTGTAACCACGTAAACTGGGAGTAAGCTCAGATCTGGGCAGATCCACACCAGTGTCAGAAACTCAAATATATAAGCTAATTGCCAAACGGCACCTTAAACCTAGGCTATGGTTGCCACTCAGTTATGTAGCTCATGACCTTGGGCCAGTCACAGCCTCTTAACCTACCTCACAGGGTCATTGTAGGGATTAAATAAGATGGGGCTGAACCGTGTACTTCTTGGAGAAAAAGGTGGGATATAAATGAAATACATAAGCTCTCGTGCTTATCTGCTTAAGAAAGCTGGAGAGGCCAGTCAGATGGAGATAACAGTCACCAACCTGGCATCTAGAGATCTCCAGAGAGTCGCAATTGGACCTGCGCCAGTCACAAATGCACCTGGCATCTGGGGAATTGCTTACACTGATCCACACCATACAAATAAAACATATCCAACACCCATTACCCCTCCTCCAAATTATTCTGGAAACTATAGCTTAAGGGTGTTGTGAATTGTATTTCAGTTCCCAGGATTCTACAAGGGAAGTCCATGGGATTTAGATGTGTGGCCAATGTGCTTTTAAATTTTATTTTATTTGTTTCATAAATTTTATATACTGCTTGATTGTAAAAAAAACAAACCCTCAAGACTTTACAAAACATAAACCAGTAAAATTAAGAAAAAATCACAACCATACTTTAAAGTTAAAATACTAAAGCAGATCAAAATTACCTCAATTTTCTAAGCAACTACACAGGCGATAATGTTTCTAGCAGGTGCCAAGAGAGCAGTGAAGCTGCCTGCTTGATCTCAATAGGCAGCAAGTTCCAAAGTGCAGGTGCTGCCATACTAACAAGGTCTTACAAATGTGGAACAAGTATTACATGTCACCCATAGCAGTGTCAATTCCACCTACTGAAGCAGTCAAGTGGGCACATGTTGGGTAAGGCGATCTCTAATGTAAACCAGTCCCAAGCTGCTAAGGGCTTTATATGCTAACAGTAACACCTTGACCTTGGCCAAGTAGCAAATCGGCAACCAATGCAGATCTCTGAGCACAGGTGAGGTATGCCTCTGTCCTGTCAGCACTTGTGCGGCAGCATTCTGCACTCACTGCAGCTTCCGGCTCAAGCACAAGGGAAGCCCCACACAGAATGCACTGCAGTAATCCAGTCCTGATGGTGCAGATCTGTGCTGCGCTGTACACAGGACAGACCCACTGAAATCAGTGGAGTTAAGTAAGCCACAGCTAATTGAAGTCAGTTTATTTTAATGCGTCTCCTCCAAGAATGACTTCCTCAGGCAAAAACATTTAAGAAAAAAATACAGCCCAGAGAGACTTCCTTCTCTGCGGGCGCTTGTGTGTGTCCCCCGGGGGTCCCTGCAGGCGCTGGAAAGCTCCAGCTGTCTGACTTTACCCCCCAAAGGCACACACTCCCCTTCTATCCCGAGCCAAACCGAAAGATCTATCTGGATTATGTTGTCACAGACACCCGAGTAAACATGCCGTAGGAGTGCGCTGTCAAAGTCTTCTGGAGGCGCCACAGGACTCCCGGGATTCTGCCGGATAAAGGGGCCTCCCCCCCTCCTCATGGGGGGCAGCAAGGCGCCCTTTTAACCCCCCCCCCATTGACAGGCGAGCGCGGGGGGGGGCTGTTACTGTTACTTCGTCGCCTTCAAGAAAAGGCTCCGCCCCTGGCCAGCCCCGCCTCTTCCCTGGCTGCCCCCTCCAAAATGGAAGACAACCCCCCTCTCCTCGAAAAAACACACCCCACCTGCCTGCCTCCCCACCTTCACTCCCCCCTCCCCACTTTTCAGGGTGTCCCTCAAACCTCCCCCCCCTCCCCGGGTCGCACCTTCATGGCCGCTTCGGCGCCTCCTTCCTTCGCCTCAGCGGAGACGGTCTTGCGGGGGAGGGGCGCCTGCCTCCCCAACGGTCTCCCTCGCGCCGCCGCCTTGATATGCGCATGCGCCGCACCCCCCCCCCGTCTTCCGCGGAGAAGGGCCTGGCGCCGGGACCACCCACCAAGCCGAGGTCGGGAGGGGCCGGGAAGGACTCCGCTCGCCTCCCCAACAAGCGCCACCCCGCCTCCCCATTGGCTGCCCTTGGGGCCCAATCAGAAGGCAGCGAGAAGGGGGTCCGCGCTCCGCAGCGCCACCAATCCGAGGGAGGACGTTCCATTTGCCTTCCGCTGAAAGGGGAGATTAAGAGAAGGGGCGGAGGAAGAGTCTGTATTCCACTGGGAGAGGGAGGGAGGAAAGAGGAAGTAATGGCTATGACGTCACAGCCCATTCTTTTCTAATGGGATCTGTTCGTTTGCTCTGTAATATCTTTGAGAAATAGATGGGGGGGGCAGTTGACAGTGGTAAGACCTCCATATCTCTCTTCGGTAAGTCACTGTAAATAAATACACGATTTGAAGCGGCAACTCTAACTCTACTTAATATGGGCATGGGAGCTATTGAATGCAACATCATTTACATCTCGGGTCGGCATTATTAGGACTGGGCGTTGAGGGATTCTCTCCATCCTTCCGCCAAAGTCCACAGCGACCGCGGCTGAAGTGCACCTTGATTGCATTAAAAACAAAACAAAAGAAACGCGCGCGCGCACATACATAACGGGAATATATTTTATTGCACTGCCGAACAAAACCAAACGGCTTCTGCCTTTTTCAGTAGCCCTGGTGTGAATTCTGCAGTGGGAATATAGATGCAATCAATTGCACATTTACAAATACCACATATTAGCATGCCTTTTTCTTTAGCAGTAGGACACCAAACTGCTGTTGTAAACTGTCTGAAAAACTGCTTTACAACGCGTCTTGGGGGAGCTGCTAGCTACTGGCAAATCTGGAAGCCTTGTGCAAATAGCCCTGCTCGTGGGGTGGATGGGTGGCTAGCAGTGCTGTCAGGATGAGGGTGGGCCCTGCCCATAGGCCAGGAGTGGGAAATCTGCAGCCCTGATTTTTACATTGCAGAGCCTTTTGATAAGATAAGGGTGGCCTGGTTCCTTCCCCTGGCAATCCACTGATAGGGAGGGAGAGAGATAGAAGCAGCTGTCAGAAAGAGAATTACTCTTATTTTCATTTCTATAATGCTTTATATTTTTCATAAAATAATCTCAAAGCAGTTTATAGCACATTAAAGTATTAGGCAGTGTTGGGGTCTGCTAACCCGGCCCAAGCGAGCCACACTCACCAGTGTGATGGTGAAATCTTCCCAAATAGCCTTTGTTCATATTTTTAATAGGCATCTCCCCTCCCTTTCCCCCTTTTGCAGTTCCTTGCACTGATCAAAACAGGACACCTTGCCTGGAGACCTTGAAGGGGAGAGTTGCCTGGCAGAGGGGATTTTTCCTGAAATCGCCTAGCAACGTTATCTGGTTTTCACATATTTGTGGCTCATCCTCCTAAATTCCAAAGCAGGCAGTTTTTTACAGAAGCAAAATGGCATCAGTTAGGCTAACCAAAAAAAGAGACAAAAACAGGCCTCTGTGGCTTTTCCTGAGACCCCACAAAACAATGTCCCAGAGAATCGTGGAAATTGCAATGTGACAAAGCAGAGAGAGGGGGCAGTTCTGTCCCACAGCAGCTGTTCCGACTGAGTTCATCATGTGTGCCAGAGTAAACAAAGAGGTTCCAGTCACCACTTGCTCGGATGAAGGGCTGCTGGGACAGTTGCTGCAGCTCTGTCTAAATACAAGACACGATTGCCTATGGACATCTCAAGCCTTTGGGCATTGTTAAAAGTTATTCTTACTCTACTTTCTTCCTCGACATCCCTTCTTCTGGGTGTCTTTACTTATTTAGTTTTCAAACCTGAGGACAGGACTTGTCTCCTCGTTTCTGACTGAACAGCAGGATGAAAGAAAATAGAATTAAAATATTAAACTGTACATTTGAAAGAATGTATGCCATCTTTGTAGTGCTTGGAGTTAAATTTGCTCTTTGCTGTTCTGGTACAGCCAAAAGGAACATTATATTTTCTTATGGAAAAATAAGCTGGTGGTATTGCCAAGTCTATTTCCTGAGGAGCAAGACTCAGGTATCAAGCAACAATAAATAACACTGGGAAACAGTGTTTCCCAGTTCTAACCTAATTTCGTTCTAACCTAATTTCTAACTTGCAGTTCTAACCTAATTTCGTTGTGCTGATTTCATATCTGAAGTTGGTTTTGTTCTGTAAACTCTAGTTTTTTTGCAATTCATGTTTTTCCACTTTTTGCCATAATCTTTGCTTTTCACAATGCAAGAATTCAATATTTTATTAAACACATAGCCAAAGTAGTACAATATGAGTATAAATGTAAGTGACTTACATAGCATTGAACATGACATGTATAGTATTGAAAATGACATGTATATCTATGTACATAAATATGTATATGTTGGAGGTATGCAAAAAATGTATTCCTAAATACAAATATTTAGGCTACAAAACTATAAAAATAAAGAAAAATTAAGTTTGCAAAACAATAATTACCATGTGGTTAGGGTAGATCAATGTGTCAGTGTCCACTTATCCCGTGTAAATATGACATATCAGCAAAAGTCGGAAATTGAAAGATAACTATAGCATGTACATGAAAATCGATTTCAGATTTGAAATCAGCATTGAAAGAACATATAAGGACAGTTGAAAAATCTCATGCAACAGAAAATGAAAAAAAAAAATGTTCCCCAGTGTAACCCTAGATAATACTGGAGAACATGATATGCTCTGTTAAAGCAAGTCAACTTCAGTATAAAGCCAGTCAGTTCACATGCTAAACTCTGGTTGAGCTAAAAGAGAAGCTTTTAATTTTGCAATTGTGTCCCAATGCAGGCAGGTTGGAAGTGATATTCCCAATCTAGTTGTACAAGCAAGCAGAGGTGAACATCAATAACAAAATCCTGTAGAAGAAATATGGTGTGGCTGTTTGGGTAAACTTTCCACAACTGGTAGTTTATTGATCTGTTTATGACATTCCTACCTCAGCTTTCCTCCAAGCAGCTCAAGGTCCTTCTCCCCATTTTATCCTCACAACAACCCTGTGAGGCAGGCTGGCTGAGAGGGAGTCAGACTGGCCCAAGGTAACCAAGTGAGCCTCATGGGGATTTGAACCCTGGTCTCCCGGGTCCTAGTCCAGCGCTCTAACCCACTACACCACACGGGCTCTCCTAGTACCTGGCCATGGTAGCCATGGGTTCTAGGCTAGCAATGGTGGTTGCCCAGCAGAGGAATGTTCAACCGTTTGAACTGAGGTTCTTTGATCCTCAGCATGTACAGGTGTACAAAGATTTGTGGTGCTTACCCTTTGCTATTTTTGAGAAAAATACGGCTTCCAATGAACTCCTGGCAGTAAGTGAACATGGCCATTTCCAGGGATTTAGCTCCTGGGGTCTAGTCTAGGTGTGCTGGGAGTGGCATGGGCATTGGGAGATGGAGGCGTGTGGCCCTGACCATGGCATAGAGCAGGGGGACCTCACACCCAGAGGCTGAATGTGGCCCTCCAGAGATATCTAGCTGGTCCTTGGGATGGTCCTGTGGCCACCTCCCTTCCCATTCCACCAGGGAACCCCTTCTCTGGCCCTGCCCTGCAGATATTTTCCCTGGGTGTGCCCTTGAGCAGTGATGATGCCTCTTGCTTCCTGCATGGGGGATGGAGAGGGGTGTGAGGTCGTGCCTTAGAAAATATGAGAGAACAAGGTGTGTCTGAGGATGTGCTCAGCCCAGGAATTTGTTTTCAGGACAAGAGCTGAAATTTGTGTAAAATTGTTTTACACACCAAGCTGTTCCATTTTATTAAATTTTCAAAAGTTTAGAATATATAGTTCAATACATAAATTTGTCTTTTCCTGACTTCCCACCCCATTTTCTATGGTGTTTGAATTTCTCCTCCTTTGATGCACAGTCCCTTCTATTTCTTATATCAGCACTTCAATTCTATATATATTCTCTAATTCCGTCTGTTGCTCATATTTTAAATCCTGCTCTTGAGTTCATTAAGCTATAATATTTCCCTCAATAGTCCACAAAGGGCACAAAACAAGCAGCCCTCCGCTTTTGTGCCTGGGGTCTGAGTTGTGGGGCCAGTGGGTCCTTGTGCACTGAGTACCAGCATCTCTTTTCCTAGAAAACAAGCTATTAATTTGTGATTTATATGATTTGGTGGTTCTTGAATACTATTTTCCCCCTGTTTATTTTTATTCCTTTGTTCCCAAGCTGTGGGATTGAAAATACTCAATTCAGAGTGGGCAATGAATATTGTAAAAAATGAACAGTTTGTTATAAAACTATTAAAATGATACACTAAGCAAAAGCCAGGTGACATTCAAGACCTTTGTTAGAAACCCAGAAGCTGCTGGTCATCCTAAACCTTTTGTTCAAGTTCAATTCCTCTCTCTCCTCAGTATCCCAGCACCACTGGATGTTGCTGAGCCCGTTGGCATCTTGCCGGAGGGCTTCAGCCATGAAGAACTTCAGGTCCAGCTAGCTTCTGTCCTAGCTGGCTTGAAGAGCTGGAAAAAAGGGGTCCTGATCCCCACCGTCGGTACCAATGACCCTCCTGCGAACTCTGCCATTGCCTTAGTTACAAGGAGAAGCCAAGGAAACGCTACAGCTGCTTCTCAGCACTATGGATGAACCCGCTGAGATGGCCACCTTGGACCTCCTTTTGTGCCCCGACATCTTTGACCAGGGATTATGTGCCCTGGTGAGGTAAGAGGAAGAGCACAGTGATCTTCAAACATTATGGCAAACAAGCAGAACTCATTCATTGCATGGTGTGAGAATGTGCTTCTCTTTGCTCTGCTTTCTGGGGTGTCTTTCCCTTCGCTCATGAGATCCTGTTTGTTACACATTTCAGGGGCTTCAGCAGTGGGTGCCAGTGATGGATTCCTGGGTTGGCAGCATACATCATTTCAGCTCTGAAGAATAAGCACTTTGCCGGGGTGCCAGAAGTCACTGCAGCCTGGAGGTGAGGGGAACAGGCATTGAAGGAAGAGTGCGGACAAGTAGGTAGAGCAAAGAGCCCCCTTCTCTGTATCCGCTGAATGTGGGCTGTAGAGTCTTTCTTCTGTGTCTTTCCCAGAGGGAAATGCCCTCCCAGGAGCAAAAGAGGGTCTCCTAGGGTCCTCAGCAGCTGCCTGGAGCGGCTGATCTTGCTGAGCCTGGCCATAGCCTCTGCATTCCTTGATTTCATTCAGAAAATAGGCAGAAGAAGAATTTCCAGAGTGTTTCAGGCCATCACCTTTACAAATCAATTCAGCTGCCACTATTTCTTCCAAGGAACCTCAGGAATTGTAATTTGGTGGAAGTATTGAGAATATTTTGAGTTTTTTAGCTCCCCTCATAACGCCATGATTATCATTGTCATCTACATAAAGCAATCCAATAACATTGTTTTCTGGGTGGTTTAAAGAACTACTGTTCCCAAGGTTACCCATTTAAAGGGTTCTGCATTCTCCTGTTGCAGATAACAGGCACCCATCCCAGTTTAGATTGAAACCCCCAAGGAGCGAAGGATTAAAGGCCCCCTCCTTTCCTCACCAGGTCCCAATCTGAATTTGGACTTTGCGCCTCCTGGTGTCACAGCTACTTTTATTCTAAGGGTTGTCTCCGCCATTAGTCATCTTCAGAGTAGACACATTGGAATCAATGTACATGACTCCTCTCGTTCTATTCATTTCAATGGCTCTAATCGGAGCAGAACTTAGTTGCGTAGAACTCTAAGTGTGTAGTAAAACTACAGAAGGTGGATAAAGCCAAAACCTGTATTAACCTCCATCTGAAAAGTGCTTTGTGTCTTTCTCTTTGGGGTTCTTTAGCTGCTCAAGAACCGCCTGGGCATCCAGCGCTGCAAGGAAACCCTGGTGCAGTTCCTCCTTTGGCTGGAGCAGAGGAACAAGGAAGCGCAGAAGCTCAGCCTGCGAGGATTAGCTCTGCTGCTGGAAGCGACTCCCAGAAGGAAGGATGGAGGGGGCAATCTAAGGTTGTTTAACATAAACCTTCTAAATTTGCTCTTCCAGAACCAAGATATGAACCGAAATGCAGCTATTCTCCAAAATTGCATGCCTCCAAATTTTGTGATTCAGTTCCTTCATGCAAAAAATGTCTTCAGAAATGCTGATCAGAAGGAAGTGAAGACAAATGCACTTGAGACACGCATTCAAACAACTAAAGCTAAAAATAATAATGAACAAATATAGAAAAATGAAAAAAAATACAAATGCAAAAAATATGTATCAAAGTAATATACAGAAATTTATGCAAGATGAATAATAAACAATATGTACAATAAATATGTACAATAACAATATGTACAAAACAATATGTACAATAAGCAATAAATATACCATATTTCAGTTCTTCTTTTCTTCCAATTGACTTACTTCATCCTCATCACAGTTCTATTTTCATTTTTGGCTAGCTTATTTACCCATATCTTCTTTTGCAGAAGTTAATCAGAACAAGTCCAAGTATTAATTTGAGGGCACTGCTTTTTAAGGTATTCTCTATATGTCTATGTAATACTGACAATGGAAGAAGACATGTTCCATTGTTTCCTTCTGCCCAGAGCCACATGGATATTTCATCTCCTTGTATGGTGTCTTCCTATATTAGCCTTCCTGAATAGCTGAGGGGAGGGCCTGGCAACGGGCCAGAGTAAAAGCCCTTTGCTGTTTTGGGATTTCAAGGTTGGATATGTATGGCGTTTGGGAGGTGAGGTATCTTCTGGTTTCATTGATTAGAAAATTTGGGGACCTGGGTAGATCTGCCAGGCGATGTGTGTCTTCCACACGCTGCTTAATGTATTTATTTTTGCTTGCTCATACCCCATGTCAAGTAGAATCTGTGGGTTAAAGCCTAAAGTAGTTATTATATTTTTCACTGCACGTTGAACGTAGTCGCTGTGGGCTTTTCTGCTTCCTGATGAGCAAAGGGCTGCACCCAGATACTTGAAGCAGGTGACCTGCTCAATCTTGTGACCATCAATGTACCATGTACATAGTTTGGGCCTCTTGGCAAAAACCATGATTTTGGTTTTCTGGTAATTGAGTTCCAAATGGCTCTCCTTACAATATGCTGTCTGTGTTTTCATGGCTCTTTTAAGGCCTAGCAGTGATCTTGAGAGGGTAGCTGCATCATCTGCGTAAAGCAGACCAGAATATGCCTTCCTGTGAGTGTTGGAGGGTGAGAATTCATATTATGAAGGTAGGAATGTTAGGGCGTCACCCTAATCTTGAGTAGGACCCTGGCAGAGACACATGCCCGACTGGCATGTTCTCTCCCTCCTGGTCAATCGTTTGGGAGCTTCAAAAGCTTTCTTCTGCCCAAACATCACAGCGACTGATGCCAACAGACATCAGAACACTTAGGGATCCACAGAGTTTGCACAGTCCGCGTAACAGAACTCAGTAGCTCAGCATTTGGCTAATCTACGTTTATTTACATATACAGTGGTACCTCAGGTTACAGACGCTTCAGGTTACAGACTCCGCTAACCCAGAAATAGTACCTCGGGTTAAGAACTTTGCTTCAGGATAAGAACAGAAATCGTGCTCCAGCGGCGCAGCAGCAGCAGGAGGCCCCATTAGCTAAAGTGGTCTTCAGGTTAAGAACAGTTTCAGATTAAGAATGAACCTCCAGAACGAAT
This sequence comes from Podarcis gaigeae, assembly GCF_964106915.1. Lineage (NCBI taxonomy): Eukaryota > Metazoa > Chordata > Lepidosauria > Squamata > Lacertidae > Podarcis > Podarcis gaigeae. The sequence continues at coordinate 37,902,673 of NC_139693.1, forward strand.
TAAGTTCTTAACCTGAGGTACCACTGTAAAACACTCGGAGCATTCTGACTTAGCTCCTTCCTCTTTCTCATCAGGCAGTAAAGAGAGAGAACAAAGGACAATAGTCCCACATCACGGTACACAGCAACACAAACATCCTGTCTCTATCACTTCCCACTTTGTGGAATGAAAACATACACCGTCATGTGATAAGACAACAACCCCATGACTGCAAGCACCTGGAATGAATCTTCAACAAGGAAATCGCATCATTTATATAAAAACTGAGGGAAGGATCCAACCCATGATGACACCTGGGCTGAGGATGTAGAGCCCAAGAGCCCAAAGAGAGCCCCCTGCCTCCTGATCCCCAGGAGAGCGAAGGAGAAGAGACCAACAGCGCAAGAAGCATGTGGGTGTTTGGCTACGGAGCTCTGCATGCTCTCCCTGGAGAGCAATCGCTCAGCAAGGCATGGAGAAGGGGGTCACTGATGCTGCAGTCGCTGGAGTCACGGAGGCTGGGGGCTCTCTTTGGGCTTGGCCCAGCAGCTGCACTACAAGCCCCAGGGTGCCTTGCTGAGCAATCGCTCACCAGGGAGAGCATGCAGAGCTCCGGCAGCCCACAGGGCCACCCTCTGTCTCCTGATCCCCAGGACAGCAAAGGAGAAGAGAGTGTTGGTGCGAGGTTGGGAGAGGATGGGGAAGAGCAGGCTGGACTCGGGGATACCTCGCAGCTCTCCCTCCGTGGGGAGGGCACACCGGGGCTGGAGTTTGGCGGAGTTGCAGAGAACTGAAAGTGAATGGGAGCAGGTGGTGAGGTGCCTTTCCGGCCGGCCGATATGAATTCACGAGGATCTGTCTAGATCCGCCTTTTACCTTTTCCCGCCATCTGTCATGGATGCTTTAGCTGAGATTCCTGCATTGCAGGAGGTTGAACTATATGACCCTTGGGTCATTTCCAACTCTACAATTCTATGATCCTATGCTGAGAGGCTGCTGTAGAGACGGCATCGCATGGGTGTGTGGGGTGTGGAGCTGTTATGGAGGAGGCACATCCAGCCTCCAAGGAGCATGCCGCAGTTGTTGCTACCACCACTGCAGCAAGAGCAGGCAATGCATTCCTTGGAGATCAGATCTGCTGCCTCCATGTATGGTTGTGACCTGTCCCATATAATATAGGATTGTCCTGTATTTCAGTGTAAAATGCTACGTCCTGTATTTTTTTAAAAAAATATTTTTATTAAAGTTTCAACAAATTTTTATCATAACAACACAAAACAACACAATAACAGACAAAACACAATATAAAACATACAAAAACAGAAAAAAGTATATAAGTTCAAATCTTAATTTCTTGAAGCTTACTTTCCCGACTTCCTCACACCTCCCCTTTCCGTATTCCAGTTTCTAATTTGTTTTCAGCAAATCCTTCCACTATTTTGATTAATTTTAATATTGTTTATTTTCTTTTAAATTAACCATTCCGCTGCTGACCACTTATCTTCTAATCCCAAATCATTTTAACATTGATTAATTTTGCTATATTTCTTTACTTATTGCTCATAAAACATCTTTACATATTCCTTTCAACTATGTCACTAATGCCGCACTATCTTTATATCCTGCATCACTTTAACATTCAAATAATTTGCAATGTTTTTGCAAATAGTCTTTAAATTTCTTCCAATCTTCTTCCGTTTGTTCTTCTCCCGTATCTCGGATTCTGCCAGTCATTTCTGCCAATTCCATGTAGTCAATCAATTGCATCTGCCATTCTTCCAGGGTGGGCAAATCTTGTGTCTTCCAGTACTTTGCGATAAGTATTCTTGCTGCTGTTGTTGCACACATAAAAAAAGTTCTGTCCTTCTTTAGCATCTGGCCGACAATGCCCAAAAGAAAGGCCTCTGGTTTCTTAAGAAAGGTATACTTACCTTTTTCAGTTCATTATAGATCATTTCCCAGAAAGCCTTAACCTTTGGGCACGTCCACCAGAGGTGAAAGAATGTTCCCTCAGTTTCCTTACATTTCCAACATTTATTGTCAGGCAAATGGTATATTTTTGCAAGCTTGACTGGTGTCATGTACCACCTATAAATCATTTTCATAATATTTTCTTTCAAGGCATTACATGCCGTGAATTTCACACCAGTGGTCCATAACCATTCCCAGTCAGCAAACATAATGTTATAACCGATGTCTTGTGCCCACTTAATCATAGCTGATTTGACCGTTTCATCCTGAGTATTCCACTTTAACAGCAAGTTGTACATTCTTGAAAATACCTTGGTCTTAGGTTCTAACAATTCCGTTTCTAATTTCGATTTTTCCACCTGGAAACCTATTTTTTTATCCATATTAAAAACCTCTCTAATTTGGTAATAGTGTAGCCAATCTCACACTTTATCTTTTATGCTACGTCCTGTATTGATACAGTTTTGTTCTGTATTTCAGGTCCTCTCTCTTGGGCAGAGAGAGAGAGAGCTCACAGCAGAGCAGAAATACAGGACAAACTGTGTCCTGTATTGATTCAACACAGGACCTATAATTTTACACTGAAATACAGGGCAATCCTGTATTATATAAGACGGGTGGCAACATTAGTTGGGGCAGATGAAGGTATCTGGTTGTGCTGATGTAGCATGGCATTTCTTCTTCACTGCGCTCCTCCCAGCGGTCATTCTTTCTTTGGTCACTACCGTGAATACACCACTTGACCTCCTGTCTCCAGGCACTGCTGTCGTCTGCAAGAGGTTAGCACAGGCGGGATCGCTGTTGACAACCTTCGTGTCATATTTGTAATGCATGGTTGGTTTGCCTAGCGCCTAGCTCTTCCATTCTGTGTAAATGACCAAGCCAGAACAGCCCTGCTATGGTTTTATATTTATTTACATACCTTTCCTTTTTCCCTGACATGGAACCAAACCAACGCGGAACCTTTCACTTCGCGCCCCGCGTTTCCACTTCAACCCAGAAGTACGCCGTACTGGAGCCGCGCTCTGATTGGCTCCGAAGTGGAGCGCGCGAGGGCTCCTGGGCGCAGTTGCCGGGGTGACGGCGGCGTTTGCGCAGCGCCCGTGCGTGCGTCGTTCTTCTGTGCCCGCCGCTGAGGCGGGAGCGGCGCTATGGCCAGCGTGCACGAGAGCCTGTACTTCAACCCCATGATGACCAACGGGGTGGTGCACGCCAACGTCTTCGGCATCAAGGACTGGGTCACTCCGTACAAGATGGCGCTGCTGGTGCTGATCGGCGAGCTGGGCCGGGCCGGGCCGCACCTCAGCCTGCTCGAGAGGCGGCGCCTCAACCGGCTGCTGCTGCCTCTGCTGCAGGTGGGGCGGGGGAGCGGGGGTCGGGGGGCGGCCGGAGTGGCCACGCTGTCAGACGCGGGTTTAGCTCTGTCCCTCATGCGCTTAATTCCTCTCTCTCCTCGCCGCTTATTATCCAACACACACCTGCATTCACGGGGGCATCAGATTCGTGCCCGTGCGGACTGTCGTCGGTGAAAGCTTATGGTTTGTTATTTGTGTGCATTGATATGCCACCTTCATCTTCCAAGGAGCTCAAGGTGGTGTGTGCCTGGTTCTCTCTCCCTCACAACACCACTGTGCGTTAGCTTAGGTTTCACGAGAGGTGTCAGGGTTTTCCTTTCTTTAGCTCTGACAGTTCTCTTCTGCTCTTAAGTTTTCTCTTCACTGGAGATACAGTGGATGGGCATTGGGAGTAGGACTGCCTTTGATGGCAGTGCCAGAGTGACCAGGTGAAGAAGACAGGGCTGCTGCACCTTCATAGCTGCAAGGAAGGTGGAGTTTCAGTAGGGTTCTTTGGATGCATAGGGAGCTATTCGTTATTTTTCTTTCCTTCATTACCCAGCTTGGGAATTCTTGTAGTGCAAGTGCAACAAGCAAAGTTGGGCACGTTCTTTCCTGTAGTAGTATAGATGGCCATAGATGTTGGAGCTGGTACAGTTTACTTTTGTATTCATTTAGAAATTGCTGTTAACTATTTCGTGTTTCCCCATGTGCTTTATTTAGGGGCCTGATATGACACTGTCTCGCTTGATTAAGGCTATTGAAGAATGCTGCCCTCACTTAGCGAGTTCTGTTCAAATAAGGTAAGTTCATTTGTTCTTTCCATAAGCATAATTGAGATGAGAGTTCTTAATCTTAACCCTCAATACTTTTCAAGCAGAATTAAACAAGTATGTAGTTAAGGACATGATAAATTGACGTAGTAGTAGGTTTAGTGACCTTTGATCTAAAGTTCGCATTGTCTAAGTAACCTGAAACAGAGTAATGTGGCTGTTTAAACAAATGGGCAAACCAAAGGGCAGTGCCAGTGGCGTAGCGTGGGTTATCAGCACCCGGGGCAAGGCAAGTAATTTGCGCCCCCTAACCCGTGGATTTGCGCCCCCTAACCCGTGGATTTCCCTAACCCCCAGATGTTGCGCCCAGTGCGGCCGGCCCCCCCTGCACCCCCCACGCTACGCCACTGGGCAGTGCAGAATGTTCTGGTTCAGTATGCAGTAAGCCAACAAAGCCGTTTTCCAGGAAACTCTATTTTATCAATTCTCCAGCCCAATTTTCCTGCCTCTCCCTCTCTCCCTGCCCTTAATAGTCAATATTGCATGGCCACTCAGCATGCTCAAACCTCATTGGACTGCTTTTTAGTTTCCCCCCCACTTTAGGGTTCCCCCCTCCCATCCCCCATCACGTGCAGGTGTACTTCTACAAACCATGGGTGTGAGCAGTTTCCCCAAGCTTGATGATGCCTCTTCTTCCAGGGGTCTGCTTGAGTGTAAAGTGGTACCTCGGGTTACAAACACTTCGGGTTACAAACTCTGCTGACCCGGAAGTAGTAACTCGGATTGCAAACTTTGCCCCAGGGTGAGAACGGAAATTGCGCACTGGCGGCAGTGGGAGGCCCCATTAGCGAAAGCTTGCCTCAGGTTAAGAACGGTTTCAGGTTAAGAATGGACCTCTGGAATGAATTAAGTTCGTAATCCGAGGTACCACTGTAGTTCTTTCTTCAGAGTGTCCAAGCCTCCCACTCCCTTTTCTAGTTCATTCCGCTCACTAGTCAGTCCTAAATCCCAGCAGGTCAGATCTTAGAGCTGCCTAAGGGTTCCAGGGGAGGCTCTTCTCCAACAGGGGGCAGGTTTATTCTGCTGCAATACTCTTGGCAGGCTGAAATTGAGGGCTTCTATGCCTCTACAGGTGTTTGGCTCTGTCTAGGCCCAGCCTGAAGAAAGCTTCCAGTGTGGAAGCAAGAACCATATCCAATCTCTGTAGAAGCACCTTGTTTAGGCATCCAGCCTATTCCCTCCTCTGGATGTTCATTCCTCTCCCTAAGGCTTTTTATACCACCCCCCTTCATTCTTCATAAGGCACAGCAATAGGGTTTCCTCTCTTCCACCAGACAGCTAATGGAAAGTGCTCCTACCTCCTCCTACAGCTGGAGTCTCCAGACAATGTCCAGTTATGGTCTCCTCAGGAGCCATTGCCTGTTGGTGTGGAGTGAGGCCTACTTAAAGGGCCAAGGGCCAAAAATGCCTGGCAAGTCCTGACAGCCCTCCACTCTCTCAAGCTCTCCCAGTTGAATGAATAGGTCTCTGCCATATGTATTAATTTTGTATTGTATTTAAAGTAATCTGTTGTTTTTAACTCTTTTTATTATATTTTCTACATTGAAATGGGACATTTTTAGAAGGTGATTAATACACAACAGTAAATACTAATTAATGCAAGAATGGTACTGCTTTGGCTACATCAGAATAGGCACTTGGAATTTAGAACTCACTATGAATATGTATGATGGGTTTAGCTCACTCCAGACATCGCTTATATCCTGTTCTTTAAAAATTTGAAGCAGTTGCATTTGTTTATATAGGACTTTATATAACGTTTATAGAAAAGCCTTATGGGAGGGGAGTCACACCACATATGTCCCAGCTGAAATCTCCTTCCCCCAGAATGATCTCCCTTTGGGCAAATGAAAATAAGGATTGGAACATTGACTTATAAAATTTATTTTGGCAACTGTTGGGAGAAAATGACATATTGTTGAGGAGCTAAATAGCTACTCTGAGGGTTCTGGTGGGCACATGTTGTGTGGGATGGTCTTGGGAAAACAGACATCACTGCCCTCATGTCATATCACAAATTGCTTTGGAAGTCACTTTCAGAATACTGTTTAAAAAGTTCTAATAATAGAGTTAATTATGTAGTCCTTTGGATCCTGGCTACAGATTTGTATAAACAGATTTTGTTTTTTTTAAAGTCATTTATTTGAAGCTTTTTAAAAACAACGACATAAAGCTTTCTTTGCAAATGCTTGCTTATAGAGTTTTAAAGTGTGGAGAACTTGTCTACCTATAAATAAATAAAAAACTAACAGAGTAGCATGATGTATTGGTGTCATTTCTAGTATTTTATTATCCTCGTCCAAGTGCTCTGTAGACAGAGAAAATTATACAGATTGCTGAGCTGGTTGTTTTTAACCGTGTCTGTTTCTGGCCCTGTTCTTTGGCACATAATTCTTAAAATAATAATAATAATAATAATAATAATAATAATAATAATAATAATAATGAAATTCCAGATTGATCTAATTTTAATGCCACTTTCTAAATGAATGCTGCCCCCTGCCCCTTTCCCCACATTATTCTTTGGGGAGAGGACAATAGCTTGGTGGACTATCATATGGTTTGCATGCAGAAGGTCCCAGGTTCAGTTCAGGACATGTCCCGTTGAGATGATCAGGTAGCAAGTGATGGGAAGGGCCTGTGCCTGAGACTCCTGGAGAGCTTCAGCCAAAGTGAGTAGGCAGAACTGGGCTGGATGGATATGATCTGACTCTCTGTGTGGTGGTATCACTTGCAGAATAAAGCTAATGGCAGGAGGGGAGTTGAAAGATATGGAACAATTCTTTGATGATCTTTCGGAGGCATTCAGTGGAACAGAACCAGAAGTTCACAAAACCAGCGTTGTAGGTACTGTATCATTTATTATATAAAAACCTTGGAGAGCCTCTCTTTATCCTTAGGGGCTGCCTGAGTCCTGGGTCCGCAGTGCTCACCTCTTCTTCCTGGGCAGGGGAAAGAAAGCAGGGCTTCTCTCACTTTCCTCCTATTTTCAAGGTAAAGCTGTTTCTAACATTACAAAGAGTCATATGTGTAGCTTATCAGATCTGATGACATTTTGCACTGATAAGTTTTTTAAAACTCCAGCAAGCTGCAGTTTCCCAATACCTGCACGTTGCACAAAACATGGTTTTGATTAGTGACTTCAGTGTGCCAATTTTTGTCAGGTGAGAAGCAGCCTTTCATTTATGTTTTCACTAGTGGAGACCATGGAGGAAACAGTGTGTGAGGGAGAAAGAGGAAAAAGAAGCCTTTTGGTTTGAGATGAGGAGGTCTGAGAATTCTTTACTGTCTCATGGATACTCTTCTATAAAAGGAGTGGCTAGCAGAGAGGTCAGAAAGGAATGGGTGGGTTTATACATTTGCTGAAAGTCTGTGGGAGTAAAGGAAAACTGGAGAGCAAAGAATTCAGTTCTCTATGAGTTGAGTCTGTACTAGTTTCTGATCCTTATGCCTGTGAAGATATACAGAAAAGTGGGTGGGAAATGTTAGTTAAAATCTCAGAAGCCAATGATATGTTTGAATATGGCTTCTAGTGACTGGAGTTGCATGTTAAGTGAGCCACTGAGCTCCTAACCACTATTCATGACCAGAACAAGCTATGCAAAACTAGATGGATTTGCTTTGCTTAAGTTGCATCATTCATCCAGAGTGCAAAATTAAGAGTTTATTTGGGCATGTGATTTATTTTTATTTTTTAGCGTGGAGTATGCTTATCTTGGTTATAAGGACTGGCTCCCCATAGTGGTGTTATGTGGGTGCTGCAGGATTTGATGGCGATCAGGACATCTTAATACACTCCAAGAAACAGATCCCTCCCCCCTCTCTCTGTAGGCTTGTTCCTGCGCCACATGATCCTGGCGTACAACAAGCTCTCATTCAGCCAAGTGTACAAGCTTTACACGGCTCTCCAGCAGTACTTCCAAAATGATGAGAAGAAAAGCGGAGGAGACGAGACTGAGATGGAGCTGACCCACTGTGGGGAGCTGGAAGGGAAGATGGAGAAAGATGAATTTGATGGGCCTCTCAGGTAAGCTTCTAAGATTTGTTTCTACAACTTGTCTCTGCCCTGCTTTGATAAATAAATTCTCCCAGCAGCTTTTGTCAGCCTGGTGTCCTCCCAGATGTCTTAGGCTACAGTTCTCCTCAGCTACTGCCAGCACAGCCATATGACTCATAGGACTGTGGAGTTGAAAGGGATTCTGCAGTGCAGGAATTTCAACTAAATCATACATGACAAATGGCCATCCAATCCCTGCTTTCAAATCTCCAAGGAAGGAGAGTCCGCCACCTCTCATGGGAGTCTGTTCCACCGTCAAACAGCTCTTACTGTCAGAAAGTTCTTCCTGGTGTTTAGTTGGAATCTTCTTTCTTGTAACTTGTTTGGGCCGTAGCCTCCAGAGCGGAAGAAAACAAGCTTGCTGCATCCTCCATGTGATAGCCCTTGAGATATTTGAAGATGGCTGTCATATCTCATCTCAGACTAAACATACCCAGCTCCTTCAACTGTTCCTCATTAGGCTTGGTTTCCAGACCCTTGATCACCTTGGTTGCCCTCCTCGGCACATATTGTAGCTTGTCCATACTCTTCTTAAATTGTGGCGCCCAGAACTGGGCACAGTACTCCAGCTAGAGCAGGACTATAATTTCCCTTGATTAGAACATTAGACTTGACTTCAGTTAATGCAACCTAGAAGAGCATTAGCCCTTTTTGCTGCTGCATCACACTGTTGACTCACGTGAAGCTTGTGGTATACTAAGACCCCTAGATCCTTTTCACAGGTACTACTGGTAGGCCAGATATCGCCCATCTTATATTTGTGCAGCTGGTTCTTCCTGCCCAAGTGTAGAACCTTACATTGTCCCAATTGAAATGCATTTTGTTAGTTTGGGCCGAGTTCTCCAATCTGTTAAGGCCATCTTGAATCCCAATTCTGTCTTCTGTGGCATTAGCTACCCCTCACAGCTTTGTGTTATCTGCACGTTTGATGAGCATCCCTTCAATTCCTTCCTCCAAGTCGTTTATAAGGATATTGGACAGCAACAGGCCCAGGACAGAACCCTGTGGCACCTCACTTGTCCCTTTTTTCCAAGATAATGAGGAACCATAATTTGGCACAGCAAATCCATCCAGAATCTTGAGAAAAGGTCTCTCCCATCATCTGTGACTAGATCCTTCTAACAGAAAATGCCAGGAATTGAATGTAGGATCTTCCTCATGCAAAACGTGCTGTATCTCTAAGCTCATTTTCCAGCTCCCCCCACTCCTTAAGGCACATTATCTCAATCTTTTTTACAACAATCCTGGGAAGACATGTAGGTTGTCGATATTACACCCATATTGCAAATGAGGGGCTGAAAATGAGTGAGTGAGTGGTTCAGGCCAGAAGTAGTGTTTGACCCCCCCCATGACTTCTTCATTTATGATTCAATAGGCTGAGCATATTGAAAAGCCATTTCAGCCTCTTTGGTAGCCTTGGGGTAAGGTGGTTTTGTAATTATTAGCAGGCTAGAATTCTGAAGGAATTTCACAGTGGGTCTTTTGCTCTGTCTCAAGGGAGGAAGAAATATCTTGCAATGGCCCGCTGTCACAGAAGCAAGCAGAATACTTCCTCTCTCAACAGGTATGTTAATAGTTATTCTTAAACCTGCCAATCGGCTGAGCTAAAGGTGTGGCTTCTGGGGAGGGGGGCTTTTCCATGGTGGCACCTGGTTATTCCCAGACATGCTCCATTCTTAGTATCTTTAAAATGCCATGTGAGGTCTGTCCTGTTTCCTCACACCCTAATACCTATTCACTCTGTTGGAATTCTGAAACGGTTTTTAAAATAAAATATATTGTTGATGTAATTGACAATTTCAAAGGGCTTTGGATCCCAGCCTTTGAGTTCAGTTGCATTGACATCTGGATGCTAGAATGAAAGGTATGTTTGAGAGTCATTCTTGCTTGAATCCCTTAAGCCTGCTTTTCATCTCTCGTAATCAAATTAGCAAGAGCCTCTCTTTTGAGTGTAGCCTAACGAAGCTTTGGCTAAATCTCTCCATGGTAATTTGTAAACATGCTGTCAACCACCTTTTTCTTCTTGATATGGAAGGGATTCTTTTGCTGTGGTGATAATAAAATTAAATGGTTTTTAATCCCAGCAAATTCATGCTTGTCTTTGTCTGCTTGCTCAAGTGACAGGTTTTTAATTTAATTCCAGGCATCTTTATTGAAAAATGATGAGACCAAAGCTCTCTCCCCAGCATCTTTGCAAAAGGAGTTGAACAGCTTGTTAAAATTTAACCCAGATTTTGCTGAAGCGGTAAGTTTGGTTTGGTTTCCCCCCACCTAGGCAGTCTGGTGTAATCTGTACTGTAGCACACGCAGCAGTTTGGTGTTGGTAGTGCTGGTAACAGTTTTAGTGACATCTCTGATAAGGAAAGTGGAAAGTACTGTGGTTTGAAATTAGCCCACCAGATTCTTGGCCTCATGGCCCCTAGATTTATCATTGGGTGACCTCGCAACCTTTCACCAAATTACTGTGCTCGAAATCTGTGTTCAATGTGGCCATTGCAGTTGCCTCTGATCACTCACAAGCTGCTGTTTGCTGCTGTTTTCACTTCCAGCATTATTTAAGCTACTTGAACGGCCTTCGGGTCCAAGATGTCTTCAGTTCAACACACAGTCTCCTTCACTACTTTGACCGCTTGATTCTCACCGGCGCAGAAAGCAAAAGCAATGGCGATGAAGGCTGCGGGCGGAGCCTGAGATACGCAGCTCTCAACTTGGCTGCGCTGCACTGCCGCTTTGGTCACTAGTGAGTTGCTTCGTGTTCCTCCTGCTGCACAAGTTGGCATGAGATCTTATCTCTCCCCCACATCTGCGCCATTGCTGCTTTCCCTCTGAGAGATCTCATGTGAACTCAAGACGGCCCCACAAGATCTTGTGAGGGCATCTCAGAGCCCCTTTGCTGAGCGGCACTTGCCTGGTAAGCAAGGCGCAGCACTAAAAAGCTCTCTGCCTTTTGGGGGGAGGGGAAGAAGGCCCTCTCAGTATGCCACCTTCAGAAGGTAAGGATGTTTGCACAAGGGGGTTCCGGGGAGGTCAGGTATGCAATATGGTTTGTTATAGTTCCCTTCCTTAGTGGTAATGGTAACTGCAAACAAATAAACAAACAAAATAAACTAAAAATTGTAGTGATAAGATGATGGTAAAGAATCAAATAGTAATAGGAAATTGGAAAGAAAGTCATCACCAGCATTTTAATGGAGGGAAACATGAATAACATGATTTGTTCAGTGAAGTCAGCCTTTGAGTGGGCCCATTGAATGAATAGACTTTGACTTGACTCTGTTGATTTCTGTGGGTCCACAGTGAGCATGGCCTAGCTCGATGCAACCCAGACTCACTGAGTTTCATTCAATAATATCAAAAAAATTGATATGAAATGTAGTTATACAAATAAACAGCAACTGACAGGATTGCTCTGATTAAGGATGTTTCCTGAACTTTGTCATTCCAGTAATGGATGAAACGTTTTTAACACAAAGGAAGTGGTTATCTCGCTCACTTGTTCATTTCCTTGCTGTCCTGAAAATGAATCAACTGAGACTGAACGTTTCTCTAAAACACGATGGCCAACTCACCCCCTGAGCCCCCCAGCCAGACTTGAGAGCCAGCCACTTTTTCAGTGAGCCAAGGAGGGAGAAGGGGGGACCTCGGCGTGCCGGTGGGGGGAGAGGGATTGCCTTCTCTCTCTTTATGCTGATCTCCACACAGACATATCCAGCCGGTCCCTTGGCCTATTTTCCCAGCTGCTGTTGCTACCACTCTGCTTCTGCCTTCCGGAGCGGACCCCTTGCACTGTGGTTGCATTTCCGTGCAAAGGTCCCAGAGTGTACTGTGGATCAGAAGTGCTCCCCCCCCCCCAGCTCTTAGCATCAAGATTCTACTTATTGCTAACCCTGAAGTCCACTGGGAGGGGTGGGGAATCAACAATGGGATATGATCTTTTTGGCCCCTGACAGTTCCAGGCCCTGCTCCTACCAGATCCCTGGGTTTTTTCACCTCCCTGCCTGTAACATCTCGTTGTTGGATGAGTCTGCATGAAGAGATTCTTGGCTACCTCTGTGTTTCCTTTGACTGTAGCCAGCAGGCTGAGCTCGCCCTTCAGGAAGCTATCCGGATCGCTCAGGAGTCCAATGACCACGTCTGCCTGCAGCATTGCCTGGTAAGATGATGGAAGCTTTCAGCTGGTGTGACAGAACTGTTGCTCACTTCCTTTCCATTACTGGTGCCTTCACAGATGCTGTTCCTATTTGCCATAAACTCTGAGGATCGGACAGGCTGCAGGTCTACAAAAATCTTGGCTAGTTTTACTAAACGGCTTAAAATTGTGATCTGTTGTTTCCATCCAGCCCATGTTTCATCTAGTTTAAAAAAGGAAACGAAGAAAACAATTGACTTGTTAGGTTTTAAAGCTGATTCTTTGCCTCCAGCTGGTTCTGGCCGTAACATGTATGGCTGTGTAAAAGCATTCTTTTGCTTAATCTGTATTCCTTAACCATTTGAACACTGCACTGGGAGCTTAAATGCCTGTAGGAGTTTAAACTGTTCTCAAATCTTTACAGGCAAATGCCTTGGCTTTTATAGGTTTTCCTTCCCCTTTAATGGCACCAATCTGAGAGAGAAGATGCCTGCCTCAATGGCAGAATAAAATCTTTAAAGCTGTGAAACATCAGAAGCAGCATCAACCACTGTCAAAACCTATGACCATAACTCTGTGGGTCCCATTGATTTGTGGTCCACTGGCATCCATTCTTAATGCGAGGCTCCCTTTTGGCATGCTTGACTCCTGAAAGGCAGTTTGCAGGCATCTATAGAAGAGGAGAATCTACTGCTCCTCTATTGTGTCTGTGGACCAGCCTTCCCCTACCTGGTGTCCTCCTAATGTTTTGGACTACATCTCCCGTCGGCTCCAGCCAGCACATGCTGTACTCCTAAGCCTCTAGAAGGTACCAAGTTATGGAAGACTGATTTAAACTATTATGCAACATTCATTCCCCCCTTAACTCTTCACTTTCCAGAGCTGGCTGTACATCTTGGAGCAGAAAAGGTCGGACAGCTGTGTGCTCTTGGAGCACTCTGTGAAGAAAGCCGTCTATTTCGGATTGCCAGTATGTCTCTCCCACCCTTATTTATCCATTCCTTTGTCATTATAACCATTTTACGCAGCCCTTGGATTAAATGTGTTAAGGGCTGTTAGCAATAAGCAAAACTTCAGTTTTTACAATTGTAAAGGGCAATCACAGCAGATTTCCCTTTTTAAAAAATACATTGGATGCTTGGCTGCAGCCCTCCCTGGGAGAAGGTGCAGTAACTGGGGTGACACACCCAAAAGCACCCTCTTCGCAGTTGCTCCCCCAAACAGACCTTGTCCTTGGAGATGCCAGGGACTTCCTGCAGGCACTCTGAGCTGCATCCCTTCTCCAAACTCTGGCCCTGCGAGCTTGGCTCTTGTCGTTTGCTTGGGGCTCTCGTTGACTAATTGCTTCCCTTTTCAAATTCTGTGACTTTATTTTGTTCCTTTCTCCTAGTATTTAGCTTCCCTGGGGATCCAGTCCTTGGTTCAGCAAAGAGCTTTTGCGGGGAAGACTGCCAACAAGCTAATGGGCGCCTTAAAGGACTCCGACCTCTTGCACTGGAAACACAGCTTGTCCGAACTCATTGACATCAGCATTGCTCAGAAGATGGCCATTTGGAGACTGTACGGTCGCAGGTAGAGCAGACCCTTATTCATCTGCCTGCGCCCGCCTGCCGCGTGCCCTGATTCTGCAGGAATGGGGAAAGGCTGCTGAATGTGGTATTGGCCACAGACTTAGGCTTCCTGGTAATCTCTGCTGTCAGTTAAAAACAAAAGTTTCTAAAATGGGTGGGTGCAAAAATAAAAATTCTAAAACCCCGGAAGCTTATGGGCAACCATTCCTTCTATTTCCCGTGTTCAAGCTGTGAGTGCTGCTGCATATGTAACCATTGTGGCACCACTCATGCATGGGAAAGATTGACCAGCAGGCTTGGCAGAACCCCATCAGCTGCAGAAGTACCAAAAATCTGAATATAGTTGGCGGCCCCAGAGGCTTCATCTGCTCCCTGTTGCATGATGTCTCCCTCTTGTCGTAGGTTGCACCAGGGCTGCACAGCAGGCCCACACGCGCCAGGGGGGAAACAGCTTCAGGTGGGAGAAGCCAAAAAACAGCTCAATCCAACTTATTGTATTCAGTATATGTACAACTTGACTTTGCCAGAAGAAGATGCAGTGAACCTACAGAGAAGTCCCAAAGAACTGAGCATGCTGGAATGCTGATTAATTTGGCCTGGGTGGGTGGGATGGAGTATCCAAGAGCACCGGGTGGCAGCACCCCATGCTGCAACATTCTGTTGCAGATCTCACATGTCCCTACTAAACCTCAGCAGTTTGAGGGAATGCTGGAGAAGATCTCCAGCTGTCAGAAGCAAGGATTCATCGCCCTACAAAGTTTCTCTGTCATCCCCACAACCAGCAGAACTGAAATAAGCTCTGCAAAACTAAAATAAAATAAAAAGGGAACATGCAAAAATATATATATATATATTAAATGTTGCTGGCAAAGGATTTTATTTTATTTTTTACTGCAAAGTACACGAGATGCTTCTTCGCATAGCCCGAGGTGCTGGGTCTGTGGCTAGCATCCTTCAGCGCTCAAATCTTCCTCTTGCCTTAGCACCATGGCCCTCCAACAGGCCCAGATGTTGCTGAGCATGAACAGCCTGGAGGCCGTGAACGTGGGTGTGCAGCAGAACAACACCGAATCGTTTGCTGTGGTGCTGTGCCACCTGGCAGAACTACACGCGGAGCAGGTGGGTGGTGTGTGTGTGTGTGTGTGTGTGTGTGTGTGTGTGACTGCATGCTCTGGTTCCACGCAGTATTTGCTCTATAACTGGCAGTTCTTTTTCTTCCTGGAGGCTGGAGGGGAGAGGTCACTCTTCCCCTGAAGCAGCACTTTGGTTCTAAAAGGCTCAGAGGCCTAGGAATTATCTGTCACCCCCTGGGCTTCTCCTCACTGCTCAGTTTTTTTCACCAGCCTTTTGCTGTTCTGTTAATACTGTTACTGCTTTGTTCTGTGGTTTTTAATACAGTGCACGCTTGGGTTGCGAACATGATCCATGCGTGAAGCACGTTCACAACCCGCAGTGTCCGCAACCCGCAGTGCTGTGTCTGTGCACACGCAGGTTGCGATTCGGCACTTATGCGCAAAGCGTGATTTAGCACTTCTGCGCATGCACAATCGCCAAAACCTGGAAGTTACCCATTCCGTACTTCTGGGTTCGGCGCGGTGCGCAACCCGGAATCATGCGACCCGAAGTGTCTGTAACCCAAGGTATGACTGTATTACAATTTTAGTAAAGGTCTTGTTTTGATTTCACTTGTGATGGCCTTGTAATCCACCCTAGGGCCATTTGGCGAATGGGGGCTGCTATAAGTATAGATAATGTAGGGTTGTCATATTTCAAAAAGTAAAAACCAGGACACCCCGAAAGTTGGTGAGCCTAAATATTGTCGGGACATATGGTAGCCCTAAGATAATGTCTAATAATACATATTCAGGTATCGTCTGAATCTGCTGTGAGCATGCTTGCTTGCCTCCCTTGTCTGTCAGACTTCCAAGCCTTTTCAATCATCCTTAGGCTCCAGCCCCTCATCCAGTAGGGTTGCTTTTTCTCCTTGTGGCACTGCTATCCCACCCACCAATCAATTCAGCTGTTGCACAGTACATGCAGGAAACCAGTGGATGGTGCCCACTTCCAAGATGTGGCTGGGTTCTCGGTTTCCCATTCTGGGAAAGAGCAGCTCCCATCAGACCACCACCTTGGCGTCACCAAATTGATGACACTTGCCCATTGTGGAGTCCCCTTGTCAAGTGAACTCTGTGGTTGGATACTCATGCAAGTGTCGTATGTTTGATAGCTTTCCATGACTGCCCAAGTATAGCCATGATGTGCTTTGGGGGTTCCACCTGAAAAAGTGAGTCTAATGGAGAATAGGTCCCAGGTCCCAGAAGGTTCTACAGCTCCTGCTTGGGTAGAACCATTTTAAATTTTCCATTTCTGCATCTGACAAAGTAGGCCATACTGTGAAAAGAAAAAACACACCAAACCTGCTTTTCAAATCAGTTAATGGTGTGTTAATCAGTTATTTATTTTCAGGCTGTTTCATTTTGGGGCATTTTATATTTTCTATTTTTCTTGTAAACTGCTTTGTGTACCGTGGCAAAAAGGCAGGTTAGGAAATAAAAAAGAAATCAAATAAATAGTCAAGCACAGAGTCCAGTCAAAGGCAAGTTCTGTTAGGGCTCTTTCAGTGAGAGAGTTCTCACTTCCCTTGAAATCAATGTGACTTAAAAGCACTTCGCCTTAGCAGGATTGTTCCCCAAATCTTAATTTTTTTTCTTGGAGTCCCTATAGACATCATGGTTTCTGTTTTGAGAACCAATTTCTTGAACATTTACTTCAGTCTTGTCTTTCTGTGTATGTTTGTGTCAGGGCTATTTTACAGCAGCCTCTGAAATACTGAAGCACCTCAACGAGAGATTTCCTCCCAACACTCAGCATGCACAGGTGAGGCCCAATGTCTGGACTGTAAGCTCCTTGGGAGCAGAGACTTTTCTTTTTTATGACATAGGGATGATGATGATGAAGAAGATGAAGCAGCAGCAGCAAAGCAGCAGCACTCTCAGCTTGCTTAGGGTAGCATTTCTGAACAGTGCTGTGTCCAGGATTTGGGGGGGACCTTCTTAACCTCTTAAATTCCCATGCTTCACCTGGAGGAAGCTCTCTGCAGACTTGAGTGAGAATAGTTCTGGTTCCCACATCTCAAAAAGGCTAATGTACAGCTGGGGAAAGCCGAGCGGAAAAGGTGAAAAGTAAAACCCTACCCAAAATGTGACCAGGGATCTGGAGCAGCTCACCTGATGAATAAAGGCTAACATGGTGCCTTTGCAGTGCTGTTGGGCTCCCATCTCCCTCCAGCCCCTGCCGGCATGGCCAGCGCTCAGGGAAGGTGGGAGGTGCAATCCAGCAACATCTGGAGGAGCCACAGGTTCCTCTGCCCTGGTTTAGAGATAAGGCGGCAAATGATGCCATTATGCATGGTGTGAAGAAAGAAAAGTGATTCTCCTCCTCCTCTCCTTGGTCCTCCAGGGAAGGTGATTGGCATGAGATTCAGGGCAGGCAAGAGGAAGTCCTTTTCCACGCAGCACATGGTTAAGCAAAGGACTTGGACGAAAGAGTCTCTTCAGTAAAGGGACAGGGAGGGGGCTGCAGGGATGAGTGAACTCGAAAAGAGATGCCACCTGATCCAGGAATATCGGAAAGGATTTATGGGTGCATGGACGTGACACTGGTAACGCCAGACGACTGCATCCTGGAGGATAAGAATACCTGACCCAGTCTGCTAAAGCAAGCACCCCATCCTCTGGGTTCTGTCATGGGCATCTTGGCTACAGCACCCTTTGATTTGTGTCAGGCCAAAGAAAGCAGAACCTGAAATGTTAGTACCTCTGTAAAATATATACCTATATGAAGTTGGCATGTCATATATTTATGAGGTGTGTGTGTAAGTAAGATTCCTGTCCTGTTTCTTTTTAACCTGATCCGGAAATGTTCTTCTCCAGCTGTGGATGCTGTTTGACCAGAAGATCCAGTTTGACAGAGCTATGAACGATGGCAAGTACCATGTTGCTGGCTCCCTGGTGGCTGGGATTACAGCCCTGAATAGCACCGAGGGGGTTTACAGGTAAGAGATCACACACCTGCAGGAACAAGGGCCTCTTCTGATGTCCCCTTGAGAAGGGATTAGCATTAACATGGGATTCAAATGCCTGTGGGATAAGGCATTGTATTCCTCTTTCTTTCTTTCTTTCTTTCTTTCTTTCTTTCTTTCTTTCTTTCTTTCTTTCTTTCTTTCTACTTGTGCTAGCTTTTCCCACTGTTACACTGCAGAAAATAAAAATAAAAAATATATACATAAGACGTTTTGTACATGCATTAGTAATGCTTTACCGCATGAGTTGGGAAAAGCCTCATTGGCCCTCAGCCCTTGAGTGCATGGACTGCCAGTGCTGGATGTTTCACTTCTTTTAAGAAGAGAGAGAAACATAACTGGGATGCTTCCTTATTCCCTGTAGGCAAGGCCACAGATCTGTGGCAGACCACCTACTCTGTGTGCAGAAGGTTCCAGGTTCCATCCCTGGCGTCTCCAGGTGAAGCTGCACAAGACGCCTGTGGGAAACCCTGGAGAGCTGCTGCCAGTCAGTGTATGTATGACTGAGCTAGATGGAGCAAGGTCTACTATTTGTCTACCTAGCCAAGTATGGTCTTCTCTGGCTGGCAGCAGCTCTTCTGGAGCTCAGGCAGTCTTTCCTCGCTTGCCACCCAATGCCAGAGATTGGGCCTTGGCCTTCCTGCCCCTCTGCGTGCCCCCTCCCTCCGTAGCATCTGAGCAAGCTGCATTCTGCATACCATGCTGCTCTGGACCCGCAGTGTGAATGCTCTGGTTAGGGCAGGATGCCACCCGTGAGCCCATAAACAGAGGGAAAGCAAACAATTTCTAACTCCCCCTTTCTGAAAAGTCTGTTGCCCAGTGCCAATTGGCTCTTGCCATGGCGAGGTGACTTTTGCCTTGCTGAGTTCTGTGACCTTTCAGATGCGTTGGTGGGAGAGGGGTTGTTTGTTTGTTTGTTATTATGTTATGAATTTTTGCGTTTTTATACTGTAAACTCATCCTTTGATGAAGGGCAGTATATAAATTTAATAAATAAAATAAATAAAAATAAAAAGCAATTAAAATGCAATTAAAAACCACTATGAATATATAATATGGACACACCATGGACTGCCTGAATGAAACTTGCAGACCACAGTTTTGGAGCCCCTGCATTAGGGTTGAATAGAAACTATTGACGCTTCATTGCAATCCATTCTTTGAATTAAACTATTAGAAGTCTGTATTTTATTTTGAAAAATTATATCCTGCTTTTCATCATCTAGGTCTCAAAGCTGCTTACTATGATAAAAGCTGCTTACTGTGATAAAAAAACAAACAATATACAAAATTTTAAACATAAATTAAACCACAGAAATTTAAATTCCCAGATATTTTTAAAAGAACATGAGGAATTCATTTATTTATTTGGTTATTGTTTTTAATAGCTGGTGACAGTAAGGCGCTAAAATGTGGGGTACAAGTAAATAAAATCTTACACTTGATCCACCCAAAAACAATCACTTTGACATCCCTTTGATTTTGAGGGAAGAGATTTTGAGCACTTGAAACCACTGCAAATTGGACGTGCTTCAGACTCCATTTTGGGGGCTCCTGGGATTCTGTCTTCCAGAAAAGCCATCCTGCTTAAAGCGCAGAATCAAATGTCTGAGGCGCACAAACTCCTGCAGAAGCTCCTGATTCACTGCCAGAAAATTAAGAACACCGAGATGGTGATCAGGTAAGCGAGTTTCCCTGGGAGCCTTCTAAGAGCCCTGCAGCCGTGGGGTGAGGCTGGGGGTCCTGCTGGGCCTCTCTCTTTCGTGGGCCTGGGGGAAGCTCACAGGGCTTTCCTGTAGCAGCTCCCCGCATGCAGAAGGCTCTCCCCAGGGAGGCCCACCTGGTATCAGGGCAGCCCTCATTTCAGCACTAACAAATAATCTCTTGCTTTCCTGGCATTTTGGCAGCACCAGCATTTTGATTACATTATAAACATGCTCATGTATTTATTTATTTTTTTACTCTGCTTGTAAATCACTTCAAACTTTTATTTTATTTATATTTTATTTATTTATTTATTTATTTATTTATTTTAAAAATAAGAATAAAATGCTTGTGCATTTTTTTTTATTCTGCTTGTGAATCACTTCAGATATCTTGTAATGTGCTTCCTTTCACACTGCTTCCTCTCTTTTATTCTCTCCGTTTCCTGCAAGAAGGGCTGGGGCTATAATACCAGCCTCAAGTGCTGGGCAGGGCCTGTGGCTCGGTAGTAAAGCACCTGCTTTGTAGGCAGAAGGTCCCGGATTCCGTTCCCAGCACCCCTAGGTAGGAATAGGTATGTCTCCTCTCTGAAAGTATAGTGTCTAGGCCAGTGGTTCTCAAATGTGGGTCCCCAGCTGTTGTTGGACTACAACTCCCATCATCCCTAGCTGGCTGGACCAGTGGTCAAGGATGATGGGAGTTGCAGTCCAACATGGCTGGGGACCCAGGTTTGTGAAGCACTGGCCTAGATCAAGGGAACTAATAGCACTGCTCTATCCTGCCTTGGTCAGACCCAGTCTGGAGTCCTGTGTCCAGTTCCCAGCTGAGAAGCTGGAAGGTATGTAAAGGAGGGTGACCAGGATGGTCCAGGGTCTGGAATCCCAAGCCTTATGAAGCCTTACGGTTGAGGGAATTGGGTATGTTTAGCCTGGAGAAGAGGAGAGGGGATATCTGGAGGGCTGTCACATGGAGGATGGAGCAGGCTTGTTTTCTCCTTCTCCAGCGGGTGGGACCCGAACCAATGGCTTCAAGCTCCAACTGAACCTCAGGAAGAACTTTCTGCTGGTAGGAGCTGTTTGACAGTGGAATGGACAACCTTGGAATTTGTAGACTCTCTTTCATTGGAGGTTTTTAAGCAGAGGTTGGATGGGCCATCTGTTGTGGATTCTTTGACTGCATCTCCTGCATTGTAGTGGGTTGGACTCCAGTACATTTCTGAGCACAATTCAAAGTGTTGGTGCTGACCTTTAAAGCCCTAAACGGCCTCGGTCCTGTATATCTGAAGGAGTGTCTCCACCCCCATCATTCAGCCCGGACACTGAGGTCCAGCGCCGAGGGCCTTCTGCGGTTCCCTCACTGTGAGAAGCCAAGTTACAGGGAACCCGGCAGAGGGCCTTCTCGGTGGTGGCACCTGCCCTGTGGAACACCCTTCCCCCAGATGTCAAAGAGAACAACAACTACCAGACTTTTAGGCGACATCTGAAGGCAGCCCTGTTTAAGGGAAGCTTTTAACGTTTGATTCATTATTGTATTTAATATTGTGTTGGAAGCAGCCCAGAGTGGCTGGGGAAACCTAGCCAGATGGGCGGGGTATAAATAATGTTATTATTATTATTATTATGACCCTTTGGGCACCTTCCAACTCTAAAATTCTGTGGCTCTATGAAACCCTGGAGAGCCACTGCTGCCATACTTGACAATTGGGACCAGTGGTCTGACTTGATAGGCAGTAGCTTCCTACGTTCCTATGAGTTGGGTTTTCCCGCTCCTCTACTTACGCACACTCTTGTATTTCTTTCCTTGCTCCCCCCTGCATGACTTAGTGTCCTCCTGTCCATTGCTGAGCTCTACTGGAGGTCTCTGTGCCACACAATAGCTCTGCCCGTCCTGCTCCAGGCACTGGCTCTGTCCCAGGAATACCGCCTCCAGTACTTGGCCTCTGAAACCATCCTCAACTTGGCTTTCTCCCAGGTATCTTTGGCACAGGTGCAAGCAGTACCTGCTTTGTTCTTCCTGCTCCTTCATGCAGTTTTATCAGTGTGCCGTAAGGGGACAGCTCCTCACCCCAAGAGGCTTGCAGTTTAAAATTTGATGCACAAAAAGAAATAGTAAAACTACATATGCATATATGTTTAATACATTTATCAGTGTTTAATTCTTTTAAAATGATTGCTCTATGTTTTCAGGGGTTCTTATTTTTATCTGTAAATAAATATATATTTTTATGTATATAAATCTATAATAATTATAACAAAAGGGGGGATAATAGGCATTTATTTCATTCTCCTGTACTTGGGCTTAGTGAATGGCCCTGGAATGTGGGATCTAAAATAGCCATTCACCAGCATAATCTGCAGTTGGGACTCCAAATCCCATCAGTCCCGGCCAGCACAGCCAGCCATTGGGGATGGTGGGAATTGTAGTCCACTCACACCTGGGAGTGTCACAAGTTCCCCAAACCCTGTTTTAATTTCTACACAATACCTAACTCAGCAAAGCGAAATCTAAACCAGCAGGTGATGATCTCTGCCTGACGTTTGGGGGCTCCCGCTTCCCTTCCAGCTAATCCTTGGCATCCCCGAGCAAGCGCTGAGCATTTTGCACATGGCGATCGAGCCCATCCTGGCTCACGGGGCAGTGCTGGACAAAGGAGCCGCCATCTTCCTGGTGGCCAAGTGCCAGGTCGCCTCTGCTGCCTCCTACCCACCCCAAAAGAAGGTGGAAGGTAAGAACTCTCCTTGCACCTCCCCATCTCTAGTCCATCGGCATGCGAGTGGAACGATATATTGCGGGTGGGAGGACTCAGCCCAAGAGGCACAGGCCTTCAAGGGCATCCCTTGGGTACACACACCACCCTCCGCCCTCCGCCCAGGGACACAGTCCAGCCATGGAAGTGATATGGGAAGGGGACGGAGCAGGGCCAAGGAGAGGCATGGCTGGTGGAGGCTTGGTTCAGGCAGAATCCCGAAGGCCCTGATAGGCAGCTGGCTTTATAATCTATTTAATCAACTGCATTTTAATATATTTCACTATTTAATCTTTGAGGAGGGGTGTGTTTTTTTAACAGTTGGGCAATATATGGATTTTATGAAACAAACAGGCAAATGTTTAAGCAGCAGAAGGAAAACTTTTGCTCTTTTACGACAGCACTGGAGTCAGCTATCCTGAACCTCAACGAAGCCAAAACCTATTTTGCCAAGGTGGACTGTAAGGAGCAGCTCCGGGATGTCCTTTATCTCCAGGCCAGGCTCTTCCACAGCCTTGGCAAGCCCCAGGAGAGAAACCAGTGTGCCATGCTCTTCCGCCAGCTGCACCAGGAGCTCCCCGCGCGGGGGGTCCCCTTGATCAACTCCTTCAAATGAGCCCTTTGAGCAGAGGGCCTCATTCCAGAACAACAGGGCTCAGCGCCGTTCCGCTTCAGCAGGACTTGTGCAAGAGAACTCTCAAATAGATTGCCTCCTAAGCCATTCCTCTGCAGCAGCCTTTCCGAGACTAGTCCTGTCCTCATGTTTGGGCTGGGGCTGATGAGGCGGTAGTCCAAAACATCTGGAGTTTCTCCCCCACCTCCTTCCATTTATTATCATATGTCTCTTGTTCTGTGCAATCCTCAGCATTTGGAAATAAGTACCAATAAAGTTGTAGGTTTGGGTTTTTTTTCTTGCTACAAAGAAGGATGTTTCTGTCTGTCCTGAAATATGTTTCGCTTTGGCTGCAATTCATGGTTTGCTTGGGGATTTCCTGCCCCCCTTCTTCTTGCAGCTCAGACTTGAGCATTTGGCTTTACAAGTGGCTCCACTGTAGGGAAAGTCAGCTTTAGGAACACAAAAGGTTAGTTGTGTGGGCAGCTGATTGGCGACTTACTTGCGAATTGTGCAATTTCTTCATAAAGTGTGGGACTTCTCCCCGCCTCCCCTGTGTTTGGAAACACAGAAGTGCTTGGCTCAGAAAGGACTAAGAGCCTGTATGCCTGGCTTGGATGCAGTACAATCGCTTTCTTAAAATACTTCTAGGTTACACAAAGCATGCCATCCTCACCAGCTTCTAAGGAAAAGAACAAAATTTCTAGCTCTCGTGGATGTCTCAAGAGATCTGAAACCACATGAACAAAGGCAACCCCAGCTTCACCACAATAGTTTAAACAGTTCAAGTTCAAGGTGTTGATACTGACTTAAAAGTTCCTGTACAGCTTGGGACCAGGTTACCTGAGAGACTGCCTTATCCCTTATACACCCAGTAGGTGGCTGCAGTCGGCAGGAGAGTTTCTCTTGGAAGTTCCAGAGATCTCAGAAGCCCGCTCTGCAGAAACTCTGAGCAGGGCTTTTAGTGCGGCAGCTGCTGCTGTCGTATGGAATAGCTTTCCCCTCAAGATACAACAAACACTCATTATCCTCACTTCCTGGAAAGAGTCAAATGTATTTTTGTTCCAGCAGCCTTTCCCAGCTGCATAAATGGGTCTTCGCCATGGTTTTAATCTTCTAAATGCACTTGTTGCTTTTGTGTTTTTAATTGTGTGTAAATCACTTTGAGACGGAAGCTCAACCCAAAAATGTTCATAAAAATACATATGTTGGGGAAAACTACTGTAATGAGATAAGGGGGCTGCTCGTGCGTAAGCGTTTAAGCCCTCAAAACTTTGCCATCAGTTCCTAAACTCTCCCAGTCCGCGGAGCCATGGGTGCATGGCTACCTCAATCGCTGGCAGACTCCGTCAGTGGGCGCTTCCGGAATTTACGCCAACATAAGAGTTCCTTGACGGAAACTCTCCTTCTGGATTCTCTGCGTGACAGTTTCCTGCGCGGAGTAGGCGTCCCCAGCGGAGGTCCTGAGCCCTCCCCGCTGTTCTCACTGGAAGCATCTTGGAGCCATTCCTCCGCCTGAGTTTCTGCAGGAACTCTCCCTCTCCCCCTACTGGTTCCTTCCTCAGCATTCGAAGCTCTCCTAGCCTCCTTGAGCCCTTCCACCACCTGACTCTCCGATGGCAGTTCCCTGACAACTACATAAAAATGAATGTATTAGTGAAGATAGCTGGCAAAAATGTGCATGTAAGTCAAAGCTGCATCCCCCAAAAAAAGGTTTATTAGGAAAAATTCACATTAAATTGTTGAGAAATTTTCATGATTTTTAAAAAAAGAAATTGCTGTGGAAATGTGGAAAACTGAAGATAGGAAAAATAAGAAACTGAGAGACCTGAAACTGGCAGATTTGTCTATCCCTGGTGACTACAAGATGCTAAACTGTTGAGTGAGGTGGGGTGGGTGGAATGGAATGAGGTATCCTGGCAGATGGGGTAACTGGCTTGCTAGAACCCTGAACAGAAGTGTTCCACATTACCACATATTGTTGCAGGTCCTCTGTGTCCCTTTACATTCACATATATGCAGTCTTCGTATCCAGCTCAGAGCCACAGTTCCTGCCATGACCACATAACAGCGAGAGGGTTTACCCAATGGATCATGTTGTGTCTGTGTGTGTTCCTGCAAGACGGGTTCAAATCCTCAATGGACAGCCTTGGGATGGTGCCTCATCTCTCCCACCAGCAAAATGGAGATGAATAATCTATGGGGGTGTGAGCTGTAAAATGCCATGTGTGCTTAAATGACCTGATCAGGGGAGCTGCTGGCTCTCCATTCCTCTCGCTGGGAGGGAGAGGAGGGGCCACACAGGATAGACACACCCTGGGTACTCCCATCTTTTGGGCTGGCCCGACAAACTGGGATTGGCGAGTTCTGAATCGACTCATGTTGGCCCAAACTACTTTTTCTTATTTGGCAGCTGAATAAAAGGAAAACCAATGAGTCACAGAGCCCTGCCACAATTCTGTGTCAGAAAATTGGTTTTGCATTTCATGTCTATTTGACCGTATATATTGGGGCAGGGAAGCCTTATGGTTGACTGTGCATGTTATATAGGAACTCCTATAGCATACTACACTGTAAAGGCCATACCGAGCGGCAGAGCGCCTTCCCTGCAAAGCAGCAGGTTCCAGGTTCCGTCCTCTCTGGCACCTCCAGGGGGGGTTGGGAGACTCTTGCCTGAAACCACTGCTGGCAATGAGTGTAGATTATGCTACATTTGAGCCAAATGGTTCAAGGGTCTGAAAGCAGCCTCCCATGTTCCTACTTCCTTTTGATTGTCTTAGCCTAATGCATCTTTCAGATTGGCTCACTCCAGCCATGTAAGCTCAGCCAGACTGAGTCCCAGCCCCTTTTGGGATGCTTACGGTTTTAAGAAGGTGGTTGTTGTTGCCAATGCAGTGCTAAAACTCAAACACAGTTCAAACACATTCCAAGATTTTAATAAAAAAGAATCTTTATTAAATAGTTTTCCAGATGAAATACAATAAATGATTGGTTGATTGATTGGTGAAAAAGTGCTTTTTTACTGAGATGCTAACTTTCTCTCTGCATGCCATTCCTTGAACAGCAAAGATAAGGCTTGCTTTCACTGCTCTGTTCATTTGTGCATTTGACTAGTGTTATGTGGAGGGAAATGCAGCCCCTGGGCTGAAAAATGTCCCCCTCCTGCCCCCTTGGGTGTCCGGTGTGGCCTTCACAGATATAGACACAACTTGGGGGAGGGTGTTTTGGCTGCTGAGCTGCGCCCCCCCCCCCATTGTGAGGGCTGAGGGTGTGATGGTGATGCCTCCCCAGCTGCTGCCATTGTCTGTGGGTTGACTGTGATGCCACAAACACATCTGGCAGCTGAGCGGGTATAAATGTGGGCCAAGGCGCAAGCCTCGACAGTTGCCCTCCCCAGAGAGAAATGGGCAGCTCGGTGGCACTCAGCCCTGGTGGTCTCCTGCCCTGTGGCAGCAAGCTGACAAGCGGAAGGAGGCAATCGCCCAGTGCTGGGATGCTGTGGAGCAAGGAGAAGGCAAGTACAAAGTTTACTTGCTGGTGGGATCGCTACCTGAAGGCGACGGATATTCAGCTCTGAAGCTGGTTGATGTCTGGCAATGGACCTGGCGAGGCTGCAGCTGGTGGGTGGTTGTCGGAAGAGTTTGCGTTCAGGCCAGTGGATGCCGTGAGGCTACACTGGGTGAGATGGATGCAAAGTGGTTTGGAAGCCTTGTTTGTTAACAGGCAGCCAAACAGAGGAGGAGTCTGGGGGGATGCTGTTGGATGGGGGCCATCCCACTCACCTCTTTGCCTTTGCTTTACAGGGATGTCCGGAGCCGGTGAGGTTTTCCCCAAGTCCAAAGTCATGAAGAGAACCGCAGGACTATTTACACTGGAGAAATGAACGTGAAATCCTGGCAGCGAACAATGGACAAGGCCATGGCCGTACCTGAGAGAAGGAGCCTTGAAGGAAGACTGCAGGCGGACACCTGCTGCATTGCAAGTGATGGGGCACTGGGGAAAGAGAAGAAAATGAGGGAGGAAACATTAGGCGACATTAGGTGCACCGTCCATTGGAAGTGCTATGAAGACGCTTTGAACAGGAATGGCTTCCCCTCAGGGATTCTGGGAACTGTAGGTGGTTAAGGGGACAGAGAGTTGTTAGGCGGGTTAGGCTTAGGGGTAGGGGTAGGGTTGAGTTGGGGTAGTGTTAGGGTTAGGGTTCCCTTCTTGTCAGGGAACTCTGGGAATTGTAGCTCTAGTTAAGAGTTATGGGGTAGGGTTAGGGTTCCCTTCTTGTCAGGGAACTCTGGGAATTGTAGCTCCAGTTAGGGAGTAGGGTTGGGGTTCTCTTCTTGCCAAGGAACTCTGGGAATTGTAGCTCTAGTTAAAGGTTAAGGGTTAGCGTTAGGGTTAGATTTAGGGTTAGCGTCAGGGGTACTGGTAGAGTTCTCTTTTTGCCAGGGAACTCGGGGAATTGTAAAAACTCTGGAGGGGAACAGGGGGTCTCCTAACAACTCTCTGCACCCTTTTCAAACTATAGCTCCCAGATTCTTTGGGGGAAGAAGCCATGAGTGTTTAAAGCGGCTTCATAGCGTATGAAATGGTGCGGATGTGGCCCTGGCCTCCCTCACCCCACTGCCCCTTATTCTTGAGGAATCGAAAAGATTTCCACATGCAAATCTCTCGGAAACAATGTATCTCATCTGGAAAACTATTTAATAAAAATTAAAGGTACCCCTGCCCGTACAGGCCAGTCGTGTCCGACTCTGGGGTTGCGTGCTCATCTCATTTAAGAGGCCGGGAGCCAGCGCTGTCCGGAGACACTTCCGGGTCACGTGGCCGGCATGACGAAGCTGCTCTGGTGAGCCAGCACCAGCGCAGCACATGGAAACGCCGTTTACCTTCCCGCTATAAAGCGGTACCTATTTATCTACTTGCACTTAGGGGTGCTTTCGAACTGCTAGGTGGGCAGGAGCTGGGACCAAAAGACGGGAACTCACCCTGCCGCGGGGATTCGAACCGCCGACCATACGATCGGCAAGCCCTAGGCACTGAGGTTTTACCC
Source organism: Podarcis gaigeae (assembly GCF_964106915.1). Classification (NCBI taxonomy): domain Eukaryota; kingdom Metazoa; phylum Chordata; class Lepidosauria; order Squamata; family Lacertidae; genus Podarcis; species Podarcis gaigeae. The sequence goes on from NC_139693.1 coordinate 37,930,738, forward strand.
ACAGCGCCACCCACATCCCTTAGTAATAAAGATTACTAAGTAATAAAGATTAGTAATAAAGATTAGTAATAAAGATTAATAAAGTAATAAAGATTAGTAATAAAGAAAGTAATAAAGATTAGTAATAAAGATTAGTAATAAAGATTACTTTTTATTAAAATGAATCTGGGAGCTATAGTTTGGGTCTTTGGGTTTGATGCTTTTGTAACTGGATCTGTAATGGCTTTTAGTCAAATACAATAAATGATTGATTGATTGATTGATTGATTGATTGACTGATTTGTGAAAAAGTGCTTTTTTTTACTGAGATATTAATTTTGTCTCTGCATGCCATTCCTTGAACAGCAAAGCTTTCCCAGGCTTTCCAATAAAGAGTAAGGAGCTGAGGAAGGAAAGGAGGAGGGAGATGAGGAGGGTGTAGGTGAGTGTCTGGTTGTTGGCTTTAATGATTGGAGTCTCCCTGTGCTGGATAAAAATCCCAAGAACTAAAACTGTGATCAATGAGAAAGCAATAGTCAAGGTAGCTAAGATGATCCCTAAATCTTCCTTGTAAGAGAGGTAACTTAGAACCTTAGCAATGCATCTAGTTTGGTCCTTGTTTGGATATGGGTCTTCTGGACATTTGACACAGGCATCCATATCTGAAAACAACAAAGAGCTGTTTGAATATTTATATAGGTTGAGCTGCATAATTTTAATAATCTAATTTAGTGCAAGAGTTTGCTGTTGATGATGGTTTTTGATATTTTTGATATAAACCCTGATTGAAATCAATGTAGAAAATCAGTTTCCTCCAAGAGACCTGGTCATCAACTTGGATGGCTTTAAAAGAGGATTGGACAAATTAATACAGAATAGGGGTATCAATGAGGCAGTATGCATCTGAATACCAGCTCCTGGAAATAACACAAGGAAGATATCATTCCGGCCAGATATCATTCCTTCTGGACACAGAGCACAGTCATAACAGCAAAATTTCTCTCCTTCCTTCTTTTACCTGCTGTGTAGCCAGGATGGCAGTTCTCATTGCACACAGAAAGGGGCAGCACCTGCACAGAATAATGTAAAGGGACTTGGATTAGTGCTCTTCATTCATTCAGCTCTACAAAGAGAATTATGTTGGGAAAATAAACCATTTGGCCCAATTCCTAAAAGAACCATGTAAGGTGCATTGCAGATATTATATTGTGCAGCTTGAAGCAACGGGAAATATACATCCCAATAATTCCATATCTGGTGTAGGGATCAGATGGGATTACCATGAGGAATTATAAAATATACATCAAGCCATCGTGTACACGATGAACGCATTGTGTTGACTGGGTTTGATATATTGATGGCAATTTCTGATTAAATCCCATAAGATCCTACAGTCATGCCCTTTTCATGCCTTTTTCCTCTACTGTCCATTTCTCTCTCTTCACAAGTTCACGTACACACTTAGGCAGGCGTCCTGGGTCCTGAAAGATAATGGGCAGTTTCGTCGATGTAGCTTTTCTTATATATTAATCTTAGGATGTTAATCTTAGGGCCAGGAAACAGGTTTCACATTAAGGTGATGATGGTCACTTTCCTCCTGGCCATCCTTCTTATCATGTGTACTGATTGTTCATGACCTCCGGGGTTGCTGTATTCGCTCCTTTGTAGTATTCATTCATTTACCCAAAAGTATGTATGCCTAACTAGTGTTTATAGTTTAACTTTGTCCCCACTTGAGGTTTGTTTAAATGCTCAGAGGAAATCTGATTGGTTCTTATGAACACTCTGTAAAAAGTTCTTTTGTGAGTAAAACGGCCTGGGCCGGGGGCTGCACACAGACAGGCACAGAGAGACAATTATACGCACCCTTCCCAGAGTCTTGCTGGTTCAAGCCTCTGTGTGTATTCTTCTTAATCAGAGCTCAATCCTTCCTTTACTTTGTGAACGCCTCAATTCAGTGCCTATCCCCACAGACTCAGAATCTTATAAGAAATTAAAAATAATTCCAAACAGACCTACACTCATACCTCGTGTTGCATCCGCTTCATGTTGCGTCCCATTGCAACCCGGAAATACCAGAATGGGTTACTTCTGGGTTTCGCCACTTGCACATGTGCAGAAGCACTAAATCAAGTCATGCACCTGCACAGATGCAGCCCCTCGAGTTATGGGCATTTTCCGTTACGGACAGGCCTCAGGAACGGATCCCATCCATAACATGAGGTACCACTGTATAAGCAAAGATCTCTCTCTCTTCTTACAGCCTCCATTTTGCCTGCAACTGTTTGCTCTCCCTCCAGGAGACAGTTTTACACACCTTTACCCACACACAGCCTGGGAACAAATACTCAAGCCACCACCCTTCCAAGATGGCAAATTTTCAATTCAATCGCCTCCCATGTGATCTAAAGTTAAATATCTCATCAGAGCTGCCAGAGAACAATCACATTTAATTATTGAATATGATGCTCCTCAGATAATGATGAACCTCGATTAAAAGAGCAATGAATAACGAGACAACATAGTGCTAAGATTACTTTAGTGAAGTTCCCAAAGTTGTCCTTATAGTTGTCATCTGGTTTATGTAGGTCGCCACTTGTGAATATCAATCAATCAGTCAATCAATCAATCAATCAATCAATCAATCAAATCAATCAATCAATCAATCAATCAATCATAGAATCATATATTTGTAGAGTTGGAAGGGACCCCGAGGGTTATCTAGTCCAACACCCTGCAAGATGACCCTGAGGACCCCTTCCATCTCTACAATTCTAGAACTCTATAATTTTAAAGTATTGCTTTCTAATTACCTGCCGTGATTGCACACTGTGAAATGTCAGTCTGACCCTTTCTTCCAATCCTCTGTGTTTGGATATGGATTTGTAGATGGCGTTCAAAGCATGCGCCACAGCATAGACAGCATTGTAGACATTGTAGCTGTGGCCAGTCATGTCCATTTCAAACAGAATTCCAGGAAGGCTCTCCAGCTTCTCCTCCCCAGTGCAGATGATTTCATTTTCATTTCCCTCCTCTGACACTTCAGACATTTTTAATAAACAGCCGAATGCCTGTTTCCAGAACTCCTGGATAAAGCCATCTCGTTTTGCCCAGAAAGGGCTCAGCTTCTGAATGAACCCTTGGAATCCTGATGGCTGATTTGCGTGGACTGTGATGGATATGGAACTGTGAAATGCTTGTACCTCCCAATTCTTCTGTATAGAGTGTGATGCAAAATCCCAGTGGGATGTAATAATCCACACTTTGCCCAGAGTTGGAAAAGAGAATAAGGGTGATACAAATATCAACATTCTTAGAACTTGAAAGGATGGAGGTTCACCATAAACAATGAACACAGTTGGGTTTTCCTCAAAGACCATTGCATAGGTTCCTAAATGCTGTATAGCAAAGTCTATCATCTCATCCACATAATTTATTTTTGGTATTCTTACTATGTAGGCATAACAGATACCATTAGGGGAAAGGATTGGGACCATTGTCTTTAAAAACCTGTCCCCTCTGTCATCTTCCACAGCCCAAAGCCCAATCCATGTCCACTTAAAATGTTGAAGTAATTGCACAATCCCTGTGTACTGGTGGGTCTTATTTGGGACCATCTGATACAAAAATGGGAAGAACTTTTTGACACCTTTTAGTGGCAGAAATGATCCATAAGTCAGCTGAAATAAAATTAATAATCATTTGTGATTCGAGAACCCGATCCCCGCTTGGGGAATAAAGACACGTGGACACAGTATGTAAGGTTAATGGGTAAGGAAAAGGCCACAACTTTATTGATTACAGCATGTGAGAAGGTATTGGCTTAGGCATTGGACCCCGGAACTTTAGACTCCACCCACTCGGAGAGGGGTGAGCCCAAAGGGGGTTTATTCACCGGAAGGTGGAGCCTGTTGATGCTAATACAAGTATAGGCTCTCTCCTGATGTCACCGAGGGTCGTGCCATGGCCCCCCGCCACACGGGCATCGGATAGGATCCACGACAGCCGGATTCCTTTACCGGAATACCCAAAATTGTCAGGGAAGGCGATTGCCACACTTTGCCCCCTGAAACACCAACAACACATTCCCATGCCTAACCGCCAAATACCACGAAAGTTGTGATGGTTGCTATGAGGTAGGCAAAAAAACCCAAGAGGCCGAGCCAATTTAGCCACTTGGAAAAAACTCCTATCAGGCCCCCTGGTTAAACAGGGCGGCCAACCAGAGGTCCATAGCAAAGTCTCAGGAAAAGCTAATCTAAAGAGAGTGGAAGGTGGGTGACTCGAAGAAAATGTGTGTGCAATGGCGGGGGTGGCTGGCGCGGCTGCATTTGAATGGCAAGCCATGTGCCCGCCGAGCTTCCCTATTGGGTGCCCAACCGGGGAGGGGCGTGGCCCATGATATTCTTGTAAAGAAGCTGGTAAAATGCGGTCTTGACTATGCTACCACTCAGTGGATTTGTAACTGGCTGACTGACCGAACCCAAAGGGTGCTCATCAATGGTTCCTCTTCATCCTGGAGAAGAGTGACTAGTGAGGTGCCACAGGGTTCTGTCTTGGGCCCGGTCTTATTCAACATCTTTATCAACGACTTGGATGATGGACTCAAGGGCATCCTGATCAAATTTGCAGATGACACCAAACTGGGAGGGGTGGCTAACACCCCAGAGGACAGGATCACACTTCAAAACGACCTTGACAGATTAGAGAACTGGGCCAAAACAAACATGATGAATTTTAACAGGGAGAAATGTAAAGTATTGCACTTGGGCAAAAAAAATGAGAGGCAAAAATACAAGATGGGTGACACCTGGCTTGAGAGCAGTACATGTGAAAAGGATCTAGGAGTCTTGGTTACAGATAGGTAGCCGTGTTGGTCTGCCATAGTCAAAACAAAAAAAATTCCTTACAGTAGCACCTTAAAGACCAACTAAGTTAGTTCTTGGTATGAGCTTTCGTGTGCATGCACACTTCTTCAGATACACTGAAACAGAAGTCACCAGACCCTTCTATATAGTGAGAAGGTGGGGAGGGGTATTACTCAGAAGGGTGGTGGGAATGGGTGATTGGCAGATAGCTGTGATTAGCCTGTTGACGACTCTTAACGACTGCATAGGTCTTACAGGAAAAAGCAAGGGGTGAGAAGGTGAAAAATGGCTTTGTCATGTATAATGAGATAAGAATCCAATGTCTTTGTTCAGACCAGGTCTCTCCATGGTTTTAAGTTTGGTAATAAGTTGCAATTCAGCAGCTTCTCTTTCCAGTCTATTTCTGAAATTACTTTGTAGTAGAACAGCTACTTTGAGATCTTGTATAGAATGTCCTGGGAGATTGAAGTGTTCTCCTACTGGTTTCTCTGTCTTGTGATTCCTGATGTCAGATTTATGTCCGTTTATTCTTTGGCGTAAGGTTTGGCCTGTTTGTCCAATATAGAGAGCTGAAGGACACTGTTGGCATTTGATGGCATACACAATGTTAGACGATGAGCAATTAAATAGTCCCGAGATGGTATGTGTGATGTTGTTGGGGCCAGTAATGGTGTTGTCCGGGTGTATGTGGCAGCAAAGTTGGTATCTGGGTTTATTGCAGGCTCTGGTGCCAGTGTCCGTGTTAAGTCTGGTTGTAGTATTATTGTGGGTTAGGAGTTGTTTAAGATTGGGTGGCTGTCTGTAGGCAATGAAAGGTCTTCCTCCCAGAGCTTGAGAAAGAGAACTGTCATTGTCCAGGAGAGGTTGTAGATCTCTGATGATGCGTTGTACTGTTTTAACTTGGGAGCTGTATGTGATGACTAGAGGTGTTCTGTTATTTTCTTTTTTGTGTCTGTCTTGCAGCAAATTCTCTCTGGGTATCAGTCTGGCTCTGTTGATCTGTTGTCTAACTTCATCTGCTGGGTATTTTAGTTCTAAAAAGGTTTGCTGTAGATCTCTTAGGTGAGAATCTCTGTCTGTTGAATTGGAACAGATGCGACTGTAACGTAGTGCCTGGCTATATACAATGGACTGTTTGGTATGTTTGGGATGGTAGCTAGAGGCATGTAGATATGTTTGTCGGTCAGTTGGTTTACGGTATAAGGTGGTGTCTATGCGCCCATCCTGTATTTTTATAGTAGTGTCCAAAAAATGTATTTCTTGCATAGATTGATTCATTGTTAGGTTGATGGTGGGGTGAAAATCATTGAATTTCTGGTGGAAGGTGTCCAGGGTCTGTTGACCATGTGTCCAGATGATAAAAATATCGTCAATGTATCGCAGGTACAAGAGAGGTTTGAGTGGAGTCAAACCTAGGAGTCAAACCTAGGAGTCTTGGTTGACCACAAACTTGACATGAGCCAACAGTGTGACACAGCAGCTAAAAAGGCCAATGCAATTCTGGGCTGCATCAAGAGGAGTATAGCATCTAGATCAAGGGAAGTAATAGTGCCACTGTATTCTGCTCTGGTCAGACCTCACCTGGAGTACTGTGTCCAGTTCTGGGCACCACAGTTCAAGAAGGCCACTGACAAACTGGAACGTGTCCACAGGAGGGCAACCAAAATGGTCAAAGGCCTGGAAATGATGCCTTATGAGGAACGGCTAAGGGAGCTGGGCATGTTTAGCCTGGAGAAGAGGAGGTTAAGGGGGTGATATGATAGCCATGTTCAAATATATAAAAGGATGTCACATAGAGGAGGGAGAAAGGTTGTTTTCTGCTGCTCCAGAGAAGCGGACACGGAGCAATGGATCCAAACTACAAGAAAGAAGATTCCACCTAAACATTAGGAAGAACTTCCTGACAGTAAGAGCTGTTTGACAGTGGAATTTGCTGCCAAGGAGTGTGGTGGAGTCTCCTTCTTTGGAGGTCTTTAAGCAGAGGCTTGACAACCATATGTCAGGAGTGCTCTGATGGTGTTTCCTGCTTGGCAGGGGGTTGGACTTGATGGCCCTTGTGGTCTCTTCCAACTCTATGATTCTATGATTCTGTGGCGTGCCAGCCCCTGGAGTTGAAGCAGGGGGTGGAGCGCCCCCTGCATGACGCGGGAATCATTTCCCGCTCACAACCCCTCCCCTCCGGGAGGAGGAGAGGCCTTTTCAGATGGGTTATAAGCATTTACATAATAGATTTACTTATTAGAAAACAGTGCTGTAGTCCATCTCATTCAATGTCCTGTGAAAATTCAGATGGGGGGATCCTGCATGAGAACCTGACTATCTTTGGTAATGAGCCACATTGAGCCTCTTGTCCCAGGCAGCAGATTAGGAAGGCTGCTGTCACAAAAATGCCCCACTGGGCTGTTTGTCTGAGCTCCCTACACTGTCCCATCAGAGCCCCAGCTACACTAATCAATCACTTCCACTCCCTGTTTCCAGAACCTGTAGAAGTAATATCTGAGTTGTGTGTTTGGGGACATTGCACACAGATGCAACTGGGAGATTCCTGTAGGGTTCTCGACCAGCCTGAAGACTTTGGGACTCAGTGAAGATTTCCTGGTGTGGCTTATCTCTTGCTGAGAGAATTGGAGTTACTTAAAATATGTCGTGAGAGTAAGCAGGTTCTGTTTGGCATCATGAAGGCCCAACAGAGACTCCATTTCACCAGGGTCTTGCGAAAAACAATGTCAAACAAAAATTGATGATCTCCTTCTACCGGTCCACAATAGAAAGTGTCCTTTCATACTGTATTACAGTGTGGTACGCTGGTTTGACAGCCACGGACAGAAAGTCCGTACAGAGGGTGGTGAATACAGCACATGGTATCATGGGATGTCTCCTGAGTTCGCTAGATGACATTGCAGGAGACCGCTGCCTCAGAAGATCGAGGAATTTTGGGGGGATGACTCACACCACGGCCAGCGCCTCTTTAATCTCCTACCTTCGGGCAGGAGATACAGAAGTATAGTCAGGCACACCAACAGGTTAAAGAACAGTTTTTATATGTGGGCTGTTGGGCTGCTGAATGGAAAAATAATAGTGGTGCAATTGACTTTCAAAAGCACACAGAGTGTGAACAAGACTGAGTATATGTGGGGGTGGGGTGGAGTGGGGCTCATTTAACTTCACTGCACACAGGTGGTGTAATGACAATAAAGGTTGTTTATTATTATTATTATTATTATTATTATTATTATTATTATTATTAGAGTTCGTTTCCTGTCTTCTGAAGTGTTATCTATCCCTCACAGGCTTTTGTCACCTCCAAATTGATAAGGATTCTCTCCACCCTTTGGTCTCAGCAATCAATATTTTTTTTGAGAAACAACACCTTCAAAACAAAGTCCTGAAGTATCCCAGTTGTCCAACACGTTCTCTATCCATTAGATTGTATAATCATCTAGCCCATATTTCTCTCATTCAGTAACTAAAAATCATGGCAAACACTGTCAGAGAGTTTCCTGAAACCAAGATGGTGTACCATACTTGTGAAACCTCCATGCCCTCATGCACACAACTTGCCTGTGGAGTCTTGTGGATTGCTGAAATGATGGACATGTTGGCAGAGACTTCAGAGATACACCCCCCAACGAAAGCTACCAGATTGCTTTGGTTGTCACATTTGAAGTTGGGGACAAACCTATGTTCTGTGGAGAGCAGGCTGAGGGTGGCCTTGTAGGTCATCCTTGCAGTATAGTAGCTATTGAGGATACGAAACCCCAGAGAGATATTGGGTAAGATGCTGGGATTCTCATTGATTTCTTTGACAGCAAATGCTAAGGCCAGAACGTGCTGGTAGTTCTTTGGCACTGATCTGTAAGACAATTAGCAGCTGTTTAATAAAACCACAGCTATAACAACAACAACAACAACAACTTGTGCACTTCATCATCACATCTCTGCAGGTTTCTAGGATTAAACTGTAGTTTATAACTGCACAAGATTATATACCAAAGTACAAAAATAAGACCTCTGAAATAAATATTTATCCAGTCAATTAATTATCTAAATGCTCATACAGTTCCAGGACTTTTTAATGCTTAATAAAATATTACAGGTGGAAAGTACAATGAAATCCTTTCCCCAGATACTATTGTATTGTACTGGAGTCAATTCACAAATCACCTTTCTTTAAGAAAAAAGGGGGGGGGGGGAGGTCAGTATCATATTTAATATGATTTAATAACTTTACAATTCTATGATTCTACATTAAAAAGTATGAACAAGAAATAGGGACAAGTTTCTGTTTGTAAATATTGGCCCATCTAACGATACTTCCATAAGAGGGTTAGGCTTGCTTTGACCCTCTAAAGTCTGTTATGTATTGCATCAATAGCCCTATGTTTCTTCCTGTATGATGTGAGAGAGTAAGCTTTGCAAATTAGATGTGTTAAAACAGGAATAAGAAACATGTCCATTTCTCTAAAATATAACAATATGAAACCAAATGTCAGAAATACCTGAAGTCTGAAATAGCAAGGGAAGGGCTGAGATTGAGATCAAGGATGTAAGACAACAAAGTGTAGCGAGAGCAGAAATGAAATAGTTTTAAGCAGGAATCGTGCAACAGAGTTCTTATACCTTGTTGCATGGTTTAGTACACTCGTTCACACAAACCATTTTGCCAGGGAGATCTGGGCGTGGCAGTCATGTGCTCTATGCCCTGTTCAGTAAGAAAACTCTCAAATTCTTCTGAACAAAATTCTCCACCCCTGTCAGCAAACAAACAATGTATGTTCTCATTGTGTACACTCCTGAGCCATGCACAAGATTGTCGAAACTTAGGGAAAGCTTCAGATTTCTTCTGCAGCATATAGACCCAAACATATCTTGAATGGGAATCTATCAGGACCATGAAAAAACGTGAGTTGCCTCTAGAGAGCGCTAGAGGTCCCACCAAGTCAGCATGTATGACTTCATAAGGTTTCTTGGCTTCTCTCCCAGATTTCACACCTTTGGGAGCTTCCTTAGCCTTATTTTCAGCGCAAGAAACACATTTCATATGGTAAGGACATTTTTTCAGTTTCATGCCCTCAACCATGCTTGGCATTTTAGCCACTCCCTGAAAATGCAAATGACCATAAAGACGGTGGTACTCATGAATACATTGATCATGCAGCTTCTCATTCTTATCTACAGAAATGTTACAACATATTTTCTCAGTTGCTCCAGCAGCTGTACCTGTAACAAAAGGCAATTGATATAAACCATTAACACATTTGGCATACAGAATGAGCTTGCCATCTCGACGAATTTCACAACGAGATCCAGCAAAAACCCTGTCCCTGTTTTGTAAGTCCTCATGAGCAGGTCTTTTTTCTACCAGAACTCACTGGAACTCAGTTCTGGCACCTCTCAGGTGGGCGCCATTGCCCTTATAAGAGAACAAGGCACTTATGATGAGTTCTGGCACCTCTTTATCTAGAAAAATAGCACTGGTTTTAAGGTTTCCTCATTTTGTCACTCATTTAAAAAGGAATAGGACTTCTAGCAGTTTGGAAATAAATTTTAAATGTAGCATGAATAGATGACAAACAGAAAGAAGATAAATGCTCCTTGCCAGATAACCACCTCAGAAGCAAATAGATGGTATGAGAGGGTCCTGCTCCAGCTGCGATGCAGAAATGCACATGATCCATTCATTTCTGTAAGATTTCTGGAGGAAACACACTAGCAGTTTATGCCAAACAAGATATTGTAGAAGGTATCATACACATATTAACAAACCAAGCGTCACTTCATTTACATTAAAACCTCAATAAAGCACATCATTCCTTAAGGATATGTTTTGAATCATTATAATTCATACATATTTCAAATTGTGTGAGAAATATTGATGCCTTACATAGGTTTGTCAATCGTGATCTGGGCAGGCTGTTCCATGAAACAGAGCATATTAGAGAGGAGTAATACTTGAGAAACAATCTCACCAATGACAATGCCTCCTGGCTGGTAAAATTCATGAGGAATAGGGAGGAGATCATCACATATGCTGCAATTAATAGAATGTGCATTGCATACCATACGACATGGTAGAACGAGCAGCAACATCACCACAAGCAAGATCCTGTTGATGAAACGCCCCTTCCAAAACTTTTCCCATGATTCCAGTTGCAGAATTCAATGTGGCTGTTTTTCAGCTTTTCTACAGCCTTCCTTGAATGGTAGACGGTGTTGCTGCTACACAGATTTGCAGCATGGCTATTTAGGGAATCTGGGTACCAGTATCCTGCTCCTTTATTTCATTTCACCACCTTGTCCATCGTTAATTTCCCTAAACAGTGTATTTTCTTTATCTCCCCCCTTTATCCTCTAAAGGATGAGTAAATTTAAAAAAAAAAAATTCTAAACAACTTAATATGCGTGTCTACTGGTCAGGTGTCAGTAATTTTGCTGGGGTGAGCAAAGGAATCCAAATGCAAACTTGTGAATTCTTAGCCTGTTTCCCAAAAAGATGGGTATGCAAATTACAGGGCATGTGTGCTATTCTATACTGGTCAACAAAGTTCAGTTTTCCACAGTAAGAATCTGGGAAGCAGAAAATAAACAGGGCAAGCAGGAGAATATATGAGGAACCAGGATACTCACAGCATACTTTATTTGTTAAAAATCAATGGAAAAGTGTATATGCAGAAGAATGAAAATACCTTACATATCCCTAGATACAGTTCTGAATAACACAGGAATTATATAGGTTTTTCAATATGCTTATTGTTGATTTTTCTTACAGGCTCTGGATGTCAATTGTGTCACAAAACAGAAAACAGTAATTTTGACAATGATAGGGATGGCAGGGAGTGGCATTTTCTCTTTTGCCTCATGTGGCAAAACATCCTGGGCTAGCCCTGATAAGGTATCATGCAAAAATCTGCCAGACCTTTGAAGAATGAATTGTCCAACAAAAGGAAAGAGTCAAATAAATGACCAGTTAATTCAAAGGGGACTTTTGGTTTACTTTTTCAAGACACAACACTTTCTTAGATACTTCCAACAAAGATGCTTAGTGCATGCATACATTCTTTATTATGGTCCAAAGACCTGTGAAAACACTTTCAAAAGTGGGCGGCTTTCAACAAATTAAAACACAATATGACATCAAACCTTAAAAACTTCCCCTGAACAGGGCTTCCCTTAACAAACTTTATTTGGGCAATTTGATTCCATTCATATGTTGTCACTGATGTTTTCTAGGAATCATTGTCTGTTTTTTACCAACATTAAACATTTGGATGAATGACAAGACATAAAATCTCTTATACCACACAAGTCACTTGTGAGGAAGACATATGAACTACTTCTTCACCATACAGCAAGAGTGAAACTGGTCTATCCCTCAGATATACTGGTCTACAAATGTACAGTATGAGGTGATACTAATATTGTTTTCATTCACATTAAACAATAGAGCCTGAAAACATTTTTGTCACCCAGACCCAAAAGCTGGAGTACTACTTGACCATTCCAAAGAGTGTGCTATATAAACTTTTACAGAAGTCTTGTTGCATCTTTATAATTAAGTACAGCCACCCACCTTTTACACCTGTTTGCTATAATTTCTCCCATATGCATTCTCCACTAACCAGATCAGTGGAAAATGCAAGATACAGGGACCATTTCTTTACATATTTTGGATTAGTCAATTGAGAAATTGATGCCATTTTGATTTCAAGATCTGTTTACTGAGGGCAGAAATTTGGTATGGATTCTATGACGTAAGACTTAGAGAGAGAAGTTCAGCCTCTCAGTGTGATCGAGCTCTGGAGTTGAGTGATATTTCATTTCAGTGGGCAGACATGTCTGCTCAGGTCAGTGAAAAACAAATCCCTGGAAAGAGGTTGGTTTATTCAGCTGAAACCTTGTGATAATCTGGATCACCTCACATCTCCTTAAACATGCAATCAGCTTAGTGAACAAGAAGAGGATCTAATTTTCAAGTATGAGAAATTTTCAAGTAACTGAAGATGGGGAGAGGGCATTTAAAACAGACAGAATCCATACCCTAATTTTAAATAAAAACCCCAAAACCAAAAGCACCTCTTTGAATATTTCCCATAATCTGACCCATTCAACCACTCAGTGTCTCAAAACCTCTGTGCTGGGAAGAGATGATCATAATTTGTGTGGCACAGTCAATCTAGTTAATTTTGGCTTTGCCCCTCAGCTTGCTCAAAATTTGAGGCATAAGTTTTTATGCTCATATAGGATCAGGAATGGTTGGGAATTAGTTCACATAAAAGATGTTTTAGTTTTATACAATAAAATTGGCTGTTGAAATAAATCCTCAAAAACAAAGTCATGCCTCATTCTTTATGTGAGTACAAGGCCAACATGAGATGGGGTCAACTGAATTTGGGGAGGGAATGTATCAAACACTCATACCACAATTCCAATGGCATTTCTCTTACTGTCATATCTGATGAAATACGAGTAAGAGTCAAATAAAGAGATTAATCTGTATTTTAATTTATTTTTTCTTCCTTATCATTTGTTCCCTGCTGTTCAGCTCAGGCCTTAGCACAATAATGTAGCATTTGGGGGAGAAGATGCAACCCAGTAATCCAGCACTGGAGGCCAAGATGGAGAAGATCTCCACAGCCACCATGTATTTCCCTTTGGTGCTCAAGTAGGTTGGCACAAAGGACAACCAAACACTGCAAAACACCAACATGCTGAAAGTGATAAATTTGGCTTCATTGAAACTGTCAGGGAGTTTCCTGGAAAAGAAAGCTACTATGAAGCTGGCGGTGGCCAGGGAGCCCATGTAGCCTAAGACAGAGTAAAACATGGAAGCTGAACCCTCGTTACATTCAAGTATGATTTCCCCAATCACTGAATGTGTGTCCTTATCTGGAAACGGTGGAGAAGTACTTAACCAAAGAGCACAAATGGCAGCTTGGATGAAGCAGCAGAAGAGGACAATCGAATTGGTCAGTCCTTTCCCCACCCATTTCCTTATGCTGGATCCTGGTTTGGTGGCCATAAATGCCACAACCACAGTGACCGTCTTTGCCAACACAGTGGAAATGGCCAAAGAGAAAACAAGACCAAAAGCCATTTGTCGGAGAAGACAGATCACCCTTCCAGGCGGTCCAATGAAAAGCAAGGAGCACAGGAAGCAAAGAAGGAGGGAGATGAGAAGGATGTAGGTGAGGGTCCGGTTGTTGGCTTTGACTATGGGAGTATCCTTGTGCTTCAGGAAAATGCCAAGTACTAAAGTTGTGATGAGAGAGAGAGAAATAGCCAACAGCACTAAGATGATCCCCAGATTTTCTTTGTAAGAGAGGAAGCTCACAATCCTGGGAACACACTGAGTTTGATCCATGTTGGGATATTGGTCCTCTGGACAATTGATGCAAGCATCTATGTCTGAAAAAGCGAAGAGGTGCTTAAGTATTTCAAAAGGCTGACCAACATCTATCTAAACACAAACAGCTATTTAAGCAAGCCTTTACACTGGGTAATGCCATTCAAAAGCAATCAGCCACAAGAAGATTTGAGGATGTCTATTTTTGTGTTCTTTCACAAAATCCAGGAGAAATGAATCTTGTAATTTGAAAGAAAGTGAGATTGATTTTGGATGGGTTTTTATGGTCTGTGAGAACTGGTGGCATGTGTTGAACTCATGGACATAGTAACTGAATGCTTCCCTGATTCAGAAAGTGAATAGATAAGAATGAATTATATGCCAGGTGGGTTGAGCAAATACCTAGCCCTAATGTTTGCATGAATCTGTAAGTCTGGTGAAAGGGTCAAATTAGTGTTCTGCTTGCATAACAGCGATGGGGACCTCTGTTCTGTGGGTTGAAAGGGACTGTCCAGGCCTCTCTATCTGACCATCAGGAGAGTCCTGAGGCCACAAGCCCTCACCAGGTCACATTCCTAACCACATGGGCTTTACAGCCTCTGTGAGGGTATTTGCCTGGCTGATTAGACCTCTTGGTGTCTAGTTGAAGGAGTGAGAGACGGGTGTATAGAAAGTAGCCCACGGTACAAGTTAAAACTCACCTTAGTTGCTCCCTCCACTTCTGCCTCAGGACCTACCAACTACTCCTAGAAGGTTACACAGAACATGATGAGGCTCTGAGGATGAAAAAGGTTTCTCACCCTGGCTTTAGAGTTAGCTGGAACCAAGAGAGCACCTTCTCATTGCTTGAGAAATTGCTGGCAACCGAGGGGCACTTTACTCATTTTTCCATCTCAGATAGGCACCTAGTCATCCATCCATCCATCCATCCATCCATCCATCCATCCATCCATCTACATTTAGTTATTACATTTATATCCAAGGAACTGCTAGTGGCACCTTTGGTTCCCTCCACTTTATCCTCATAATGTCTCATAAGTTGTGTAGGCTGCAAAATTGTGATCGGTCTAATGTAGGGCTGCCATACGTCTGGGTTTTTCCTGACACATCTGGGAATTGGGCTGCCAAATGGCGTCCAGGCAGATTGTTGCTGAATAGTCAAAATGCCTGGAGAAACCTGAATGTATGGCAAGTAGAGGGTTGTTGTTTTAAGATCCTTTAAAAATCCTATAAAAGCCCAATAACTTTGACCATTTTTTAAAAAAAAATGACAACAACTCAACAACAAGATAATTGTTCCTGAAAATCCCTTTAGTATTAGACTGCTCTGCATTCATCAGCATTCTCCAAACAAAGGTAATAAATAGCCTATTTATATATATATTAAATCCCATAAATTAGGTCATGGGAATGCCTGCCTCCCACCTTTCTGACTAGAGATCATTCCTTCTGGACACGGAGCACAATCATAGCAGCAAAACTTCTCTCCTTCCTTCTTTTTTCTGCTGAAGCCAGGGTTGCAGTTGTCATTGCACACAGAAAGGGGCAGCGCCTGTGCAAAATCATACAGATGAGCAGCAACAGATTAGCCCTTTTCAGTCCTTCACCTCCATGTGATTAGACTCATGTGAGGGGCAGAGAGACTGAGGATGAACCAGTTGGCTCAGCTCCTCTGTCGCCCATTTGTTAGCGATTCCCAACTTCATCTCTAGGTTTGATCAGTCTAAGACTCAGCCTTAAAGCAGATCACAGGAAAGACAATGTGATTTCCAACCCCCCCAAAATATGAAGTTGTAGAAATAAAAGAAAGATATCTTGAAGATAAAAGCAAGGCCATCTTTTTTCCTTCCGGAAATCACTACATGATATTCTGTGACATTTTAGCAAAATAAAATATTTTACTTTCCAATGCTTTGTAACTGGCTTATGTGACAACATTTTTCCACAAAGAAATTAAATGGCAGAGATGGCAAAAAGGATTCCTTGCTTTAATTTATGGTTTGAGATCAATTTATGAAGTCAAGAATCATAAAGCATTAAATTTACAATAAGGCACCTCAAGAACTGACAGAATGGTGAGCTACCCAGAAGGGAACATTCCCCTTTCATATAGTCAAGAGTTTGCAGTTATAATTCACCTGATTAAAACATGGATGCCATACAATTTGCTCATCATTGATGGTTAACTCTTTGCCTGCTGGAACCTGAGGCTCCAGTCATCCAACTTTCAATCTAGTCAGTGAGCCATTGGGGAAAGTGATCCAATTGGTAACATCAAAACCTGCAACCAGTTCTCCATGTTCATCAAAGTGCACCATATCTCCAGTGCTGATGTTGAATACAAGGCTCTTTAGAAAGGGATGGACCTGGAATATTGAAATATTTACATGGAATTAATGACATGAATAACTGTTCTTAAAGCAGTATATATGCTGATGAAGTATTTCCACTTGTCTATAATTATCATTAACATGAAATTAATTACATAAAGAACGGTCTTTAGAGGGGATACATTGATTGAAAATGTCTAGCAAACCAGATCGGTAGTTGGGTTCCTATTGTGGGTATTTGGCAAGCTAGCATGACAGTGATTTTGAGTAAATGTGCACCGGGTCAGGCAGGCTAATATCTGTGGCTCTTGCCACCAGACTTGGCTGGAGCTCATTGGGACTGGTCAGGTGAAAAGCCAGGAGATCAGTGGCAGCTGAAGGCAAAGCAAAGAAGTTCTGAGTTGTCTTTATCTGCCATGGTTGCACATTCAGAAAGGCAAATCTCTCTCCTCTTGCCAATCTGCTATGTTTGGAGCTGGATTTGTATATGGAGTTCAAAGCATGTGCCACAGCATAGACAGCTTTGTAGACGTTGTAGCTGTGACCAGTCATGTGTTTTTCATACAAAACCCCAGGAAGGTTCTCCAGTTTCTCCTCCAAAGAGCAGGGTTCTTTCTGCTCAGCCTCCACCTCCTGTCCATTAGATGCTTTCAGGGAGCAGGTGAAAGCCTGTTCCCAGACGTCCTGGATGAATACATCCTCTTTGTGCCAGAAGGGTCTTATCGTCTGAATGAACTTCTGGAACCCTAATGGCTGACTTGAGTGGACTGTGAAGGAGAGAGTACCATGGAACATCTGTATTTCCCAGTCTTTCTGAATAGACACTGAATCAAAATCCCAGTGAGATGTAGCAACCCACACTTTATACAGAGGTGGCCAGCCCATTATTGGTCCTATAAATGACAATACTCTCAAAACCTGAAAGGATGGAGGTTCCCCATAAACCACAAATACATTAGCTTTTGTCTCAAAGGCAATTGCATAACTTTCCCGATTCTGTAAAGCCAAGCGTATCATCTCATCCAGATAATTCCATTTTTCTAATCTTACTATGAAATCATAGCAGATGCCATGCTCAAAGAGTAGTGGTAAAATTGTCTGTAGAAATTGGTCCCCTTTGTCATTATCCACAGCACAAACTCCAATCCATGTCCATTTGAAATGTCGAAGTAATCGTACTATTCCTATGTGCTGTTTGGCTTCATTTGGGACCATCTGGTATAAAAATGGGAATAGCATGTTTGCATCCTGTATCGCCAAAAAGGATCCATATGTGAGCTAAAATAGAATGCATGAGATGTTTTCTTTTGTTTCTGAAGGATTATGAGAGAATGTAAAACTACAGTTTTCACAGGTACTTCAGAGGCATAGCTTTCCCTTAGGATTCCAGGTGGAAAAATCAAAACTAGAAACAGAACTGTTAGAACCCAGCTTTAAGATACTTTCAAGAATGTATAACTTGCTGCTAAAGTGGAACACACAGGATGAAACGGTCAAATCAGCTATGATAAAATGGGCACAGGACATTGGGTACAACATCATGTTTGCTGACTGGGAAAAGTTATGGACCACAGGTTTGAGATTTACGGCATGTAATGCCTTGAAAGAAAATATTATGAAAATGATATATAGGTGGTACATGACTCCAGTCAAGCTTGCAAAGATATACCATTTGTCTGACAATAAATGTTGGAAGTGTAAAGAAGCTGAAGGAACATTCTTTCACCTCTGGTGGACTTGCCCTAGAGTGAAGGCTTTCTGGGAAATGATATATAATGAGCTGAAAAAGGTATTTAAGTATACCTTCCCTAAGAAACCAGAAGCCTTTCTTTTAGGCATTGTCGGCCAGAGTGTGCAAAAGAAGGATCGAACCTTTTTTATGTATGCTACAACAGCAGCAAGGATACTCATTGCCAAATGCTGGAAAACTCAAGATTTGCCCACACTGGAAGAGTGGCAGATGCAACTGATGGACTATATGGAACTGGCTGAGATGACTGGCAGAATCCGAGACCTGGGAGAAGAACTGGTGGAGGAGGACTGGAAGAAATTTAAGGATTATTTACAAAAACATTGTAAATTGTATGAATGCTAAGAAAGATGTAAGATTGGTAATAACATGGCCCCAATAAATTAGTAATAAGAATTACAAATTTGAATGTAATTGAAAGAAAAGACAAATTTTGGATAAACAATATTTTTCAATTAAGTTTTAACAAAAGAGTTGTTAAATTTCAAAATTTGAGATTTTAACATTGGGAAATTTTACTATATAAACTAAATTAAGTTAATAATTTGCTGTCAAAATTCATGAGTTTAGAAAGCAGGAACAAGAGGTGCGAGGAAGTCCAAGGAAGTGTATGAAATGTGGATATTGGAAAATGTTATGTTATTATGTGCTCTTTATTGTTAAATAAAACCTAATAAATATTTAAAAAAAAACCAGAGGCATAGCTTTCCCAATAAATGTCAGCATAGGTTTTAAAGAAGAAAACTTCAAGTAATGTGGAAAAATACCCAGTAATCTGCTTCATTATTGATAATTTCTTAATGTTTCTCCTAATGTTTTTAAAATATGTAGTCTAGCCTTATAGAGTAGCAGAGAACAAGTATTTCCCTTCTTCTACGTAACAGCCATTAAGGTATTTTAGAGTACTACATTAACCTCCTTAGTCTCTTCCTCTCTGGACTAAAGTTACACCGTTCGGCCAGCCATTGCTTATATTATGTGTTTTCAGTTGTGTATTAGGTCTAGTAAAGAAGAAAAAGAAACCATCAAAACTCAAATCCATTACATCCTAGGAACAATAATTCCATTCCACTTCAATTTACAAATACTCAAGTTTTCTGGACTATTGGCTCTCAGCACTGCCTGGTTAATCCTAATCCAAACTGCCCTCCTGAATGAAACTTTGCAGGAACCTTGTCAAAACTTTATCAAAATCAAGATAGTATTTCCCATACACCCATGCTCCCAACTTACTTGTGGAATCTTGTGGGTTGCGGAAATGGTGGCCATATTGGCAGAGATTTCAGACATGCATCCTCCAATGAGAGCTATCAGATTGTTCCACTTGTGACATTTGAAGTTGGGGACAAATCTATGCTGTGTGGAAAGCAGGTTGAGCGTGGCCTTGTAGGTCATCCTTGCAGTGTAGTAGCTATTGAGGACGCGGAACCCTAAAGAGATGTTGGATAAGACTTTGGGATTCTCATTGATTTCTTTGACAGCAAATGCTAAGGCCAGGATGTGCTGGTAGTTCTTTGGCACGGAGCTGTAATAAAATTACAACAGAATGAAATAGAATGGAATGGAAGAAGAAGAAGAAGAAGAAGAAGAAGAAGAAGAAGAAGAAGAAGAAGAAGAAGAAGAAGAAGAAGAAGAAGAAGAAGAAGAAGAAGAAGAAGAAGAAGAAGCAGCAGCAGCAGCAGCAGCAGCGGAAGAAGAGGAAGAAATGCTCCCTGCATTTAAGGGAGTTTCTCTTTGTACCAATAAAAACAAGTAGTTGAAAGTCAATAGGTGTGGCCTTGCCAACACAGTGCCTATAGGTGCAAGAAAGCCATAGAGAACATCACCTGAGGCCACAGAGCCTCTGATCCCTTCTCTTGCTCGCTGCTTACTTCACCATGAAATGTTGTAGGTGGTTATGCCTCCCAGAAGTACATATAACTGAATAATGAAATTTCATCTCTGAATACTTTTCTAGACTCTGATCTTCAACTGAGCAATTGAAGAGAAAATGGAGCACTCAGAGAGCAGAAGTGGAGCAATCTGAGGGGAAAGCGCGGGGAGAAAGTGCTGCACTGCAAAAGCGAGGAGAGAGAGAAAAGAGTAGGAATTGTGTTCCATAGAGAAGAATCAGAAGATGCACATGGACATAAACTCACATCCCTCAAGGTTGAGAAGGAACAAAGTGTGGGCAGAACAGAAATAGTGGGGGAGCGACAAGGCATGATAAACCATGTGAAATTCTGTAGAAGGCTTACTAAATAACGGAAAGAAGCACACTGTTTACTTCAGTGGGCATTGCAAAGGAAAATTTAGTAGCAGTACAAACGGTTACAGTAATAAGACAAACAGAACCCCACCCTTACAATTTTACTGGGTTTCCATAAAGAACTACATAAATATATAAATCACAGTACTGCTTAATGGCGCATTTTCAACCATTGCGGTCTGATTATATTACACACGGATAGAAGGGGAATAAATAATGTCTTACATAGGTTCATCAATCAGTATCTGTGAAGGCTGTTCCCTGAAAGACTGGATATTAGAGAAGTATATGACTTGGGAAACCATCTCTCCAATTACAAGGTGTCCTGGCTGGTAAAATTCGTGAGCAATAGGAAGAGGATCATCATAAATGCTGCAGTTAATAGAATGTGCCTTACATATAATGTGAAGCAGAAGTAACAGCAGAAACAGCACCAGCAGGATCCTGCTGAGAAATCTTCCCCTCCCAATGTAGATTCCCATGTTTCCACTACAGCCTTATATGCAGATGTTATCAGTTTGGCTAAAGTGTCCTTTGAATAGGGGGCTGTTAGGTAATCTATGCACCAGCGCTTTGGCCTTTTAGTTAGCCAGCAAATTTTCTTTTTCTTCACACATTATTCCCAGGGATGGCTGGAGGTTGCTGGGATACAAATAATAAAATTTTAGCTATTATTCTTTTTAAAACAACCAACTGCAGCTGTTTAGTTATAAATTTCACTTTTCCTTGGTTTATAAAGAAAATAACCATACCCATGACTGTTACCCAAGAGAACATAAGGTACATTGTGGTGAGGCAGCATTTCAGTTAAACAATATGCTAAACTATGTGCTAAAAGGTAAAGGTAAAGGTACCCCTGCCCGTACGGGCCAGTCTTGACAGACTCTGGGGTTGTGCGCCCATCTCACTTAAGAGGCCAGGGGCCAGCGCTGTCCGGAGACACTTCCGGGTCACGTGGCCAGCGTGACATCGCTGCTCTGGCGAGCCAGAGCCACACACGGAAACGCCGTTTACCTTCCCGCTGGTAAGCGGTCCCTATTTATCTACTTGCACCCGGAGGTGCTTTCGAACTGCTAGGTTGGCAGGCGCTGGGACCGAGCAGCGGGAGCGCACCCCGCCTCAGGGATTCGAACCGCTGACCTTTTGATCGGCAAGTCCTAGGCGCTGAGGCTTTAACCCACAGCGCCACCTGCGTCCCAAACTATGTGCTAAACCATGTGCTAAACCATGCCTAGTCAAGGAATTTCACAAAAAGAATGTTCCTTGAAATTGATGACTGCACAGAAGCATATCCAAAAAGAAGAATGATCATACAAAAGACTGGCAGAACCCTGGCTGTGCCTAGACATAGCTTTGAATGTTAGCAAGTTGTTATGCCTTTTAAAAGATGCTATTGTTTTTTTAATCCAAACAGAATGTGTATATCTACTATGTAAGAGGATGGAAGCCAGCAATTTTGACAATGATGGAAATAATTCCTCAGAGTGTTCTTCGTTTTTGCAGTTGCAACATGCCTGACCAAATTGCTAAAGCCTCTCCCCCCTGAATTGTACAACTATTATTGTCTTTCTTGAGAGATAATAAGTAGGCAGGATTGCTTAGTCCTGAGCAAAAATTAAGTTTTCCCAGAGATCATTCTTAGTTAACAGAAAATGAAGGTCTGGGTTTAAACGTAGAGTCAAGTCTGAGAGTACATGAGATTCAGTCCCGTCCCATCCTGTCCCCCACTCTGAAGATGGGTTCATCTCCTTCATCACTTGACTTCCCAGTATTGTTTGCTCCATATTTCTATCAATAACAAATTGATATTAGGGGTGCCATATTTCTCAAAGTAAAACCAGGACACCCTGAAAGTTGTTGAGCTTAAACCGTTCTTAAACCAAAGCATTCTTAAACCAAGGCTTGCTTTCCCATACAGCGGGAGACTCAATTTACAAATGGAACACACTCAACAGGAAGCGGCATATGTTCTGCTTCCAAGGCAAAGTTCACAAACCCAAACACCTACTTCTGGGTTTGCAGCGTTCTTAATCCAAGTTGTTCATAAACAAAGCTGTTCTAAAACCAAAGTACCACCGTACTATCATTCTGCAGCATGCAAACCTAGCAATTAGGAACAGAGCCTAGCCCAAGTAGCTTACAGTCAGAATTGGACTTCTGTGTACATGTCTGGGAAAAGTAAAAACAAACTTATACATTACAGTCATCTCTTGGTTCTTGAATGCCTTGGTACTCGTACATTTTGACTCCCAAACGCTCAGTTGGAAGCAAGTGTTCTGGTTTTCGAACGTTCTTTGGAAGTTGAACATCTGACATGGCTTCCATGACTGAGTGCAGGAAGCTCCTGCAGCTCCTGCAGCCAATTGGAAGCTGTGCCTTGGTTTTCGAACGGTTCTGGGAGTCGAATGGACTTCCAGAACGGATTAAGTTTGGGAAACAAGGTACCACAGCACTAAGCTGTTCTTAAACCAAGGTACCACAGTACTATCATTCTGCAGCATGCATCATTAGCAATTTGAAAAAGTCTAGCCCAAGTAGCTTACACTCAGAATTTGACTTCTGTGTACATGTCTGGGAACAAGGAACAGGCTGATTTTTGGAGGTCACCGAAAATACGTATTTAGGCCCTCGGTAATTCAGTCCAGTTGCCAATGGCTCTCTTAGTTTTTCAAGTATGGGCCTTAGCTGTGGTGGCTCCCCTACTGCGGAATGCTCTTCCCAGAGAGGCTCGTCTGGCACCATCATTACATGTCTTTATTTTGTTTGACATCTGTTTACTGAAGGCAGAAATTTGGCATGCATTCTGTGATGTAAGAGTTGGAGAGACAAAATCAGCCTCTAAGTGTGATTGAGCTCTTGAGTTGAGTGCTATTTCATTTTAGTGGGCAGACACGTCTGCTCAGCTTTGTCAGTCAAAAACAAACCCTTGGAAAGAGGTTGGTTCATTCAGTTGATAATAATCTGGATCTTCTTACATCTCTGTCAACTTGCATTCAGCTTAGTGAAAAAGAAGAGGACCTAATTGTTATGTACTGAAGTTCTCACCCTGGGCCAGCAGGGGGATACTGTGGATAGCTATGCAAATGAAGGATCGAAAAGTGACGTTCAGTGATTGGATAGTTTTGTATGCAAATGAAGGATCGAAAAGTGACGTTCAGTGATTGGATAGTTTTAGAAAATGGCAACAGTTGCATTGTTCTGGAGCTCTATATAAGCAGGCTGACTGAGCTCCTCAGCTAGTTCTGTTCTGGCATCTGAATAAAGAAGAGCTGTTTAAAGAATCGCTGTGTCGTCTGACATGTTCGCCCACAACTTAACACTGGCAACGAAGGTGGGATTGATGGACATCAGAGCACAGCCAGATGCAGCCACCCTCTGAGCAGAGCTGAATCACTGAGCTGAATCACTGAACGAAATTACTGAACAGAACCAATTCAGAGCTGACTGTTCTGGCTAGAGCACGGTGTTCCATCCATCGCCCTTCTCACCGGCATCGGAATCATGGCTTCACTTGTGCCTCTACCGCCGTTTGCGCCAGCCTCTGAATCATGGGACTCCTACCTCGCTCAGTTCGACTGCTACCTCCAAGCCAACGAGCTGACAGAAGTATCAAAGGAGCGAAAGCAGGGCCTATTCCTCAGCCTCTGTGGGCCTGAGGTGTTTGAGACGGCCCAAGCATTGGTTGCGCCTGAAGCAGTCCAGGCAACAGTGTGGGACACGACCCAAGAGAAGCTCTGCAACCACTACGCACCAAAGCCGTCCAATATTGCTGCCCGCCATGCGTTTTACCACGGGAACCAGGCAGAGGGGGAGTCAATCAACAACTACACCACCGCCCTGCGACAGGCTGCAATGCACTGCGAGTTCCAAGACTTAGACGATGCCCTGATGGATCAAATCGTCTGTGGGGTCCGGGACATCCATCTGCAACGGCGTCTCCTCGCCAAGCCAGACCTCACGCTGCAGAAAGCCATTGAGGAGGCTGTGGCCTCGGAAGCTGCTGAACGCTCCGCCCAGGAGATCTGCAAGGCCAGCAGCCCGCGTCTTGCTAGGGAGCCAGTTCCAGTGCATCACAAAGAGGCCAGCAGTGATGAGGCATCCTCCAGTGAAGACGATGATGTGCACCAGACAAGGCGGGAGCGCAGGAAGTTCCAACAGAAGTCCAAGGGCCAACCGGAATGCGCCGGCTGTGGAGGCAACCATTCCCGTGCCAAGTGTCGATTCAGAGATGCCATCTGTCAGATGTGTTCCAGAAGGGGCCACATCGCTAAGGTCTGCTGATCAGCTCCGTCTGACACCCCCCCTTCACTGACTCGCAAGTCCAAGTCTTCACTCCAGTCTGCCAAGGAAAGCTGTTTCGCTCTCACCAACTGCCGCTGCCTGTCTGGAACCATGATTGGCCAAACCGACTCACGTACGCGACGCAAGCTGAACGTCAAGGTGCTCATTGAAGGAGCTCCATGTGACATGGAGATCGACACCGGGTCTGCCCTGTCCATTGTGTCTTGGAGCACCATCAAAAGACTGGTACCCAGAGTGTTCAAAAGGCAACTCGACTCTCACCGCGTACACCTGAGAGACTACCAGGGAAACAACATTCCTGTGGTAGGTGTTGGCCGGTTCCAGATCGCCTTCAAGGATTTTTCGAGCCTGCTCCGACTGGTGGTGGTTGAAGGACAGTGGCTAAGCCTCCTAAGGCTAGACTGGTTTGATGCCCTTGGCCTGGAAGTCACCGGCATCAACTGCATCTCTAAGGCAGAGACTGAGGGTCTGGTCAAAGACTTTGCCGAGGTTTTTGACGGTAAGGTAAAGGTAAAGGTACCCCTGCCCGTACGGGCCAGTCTTGACAGACTCTGGGGTTGTGCGCCCATCTCACTCAAGAGGCCAGGGGCCAGCGCTGTCCGGAGACACTTCCGGGTCACGTGGCCAGCGTGACATCGCTGCTCTGGCGAGCCAGAGCCGCACACGGAAACACCGTTTACCTTCCCGCTGGTAAGCGGTCCCTATTTATCTACTTGCACCCCGAGGTGCTTTCGAACTGCTAGGTTGGCAGGCGCTGGGACCGAGCAGCGGGAGCGCACCCCGCCGCAGGGATTCGAACCGCCGACCTTTCGATCGGCAAGTCCTAGGCGCTGAGGCTTTAACCCACAGCGCCACCTGCGTCCCTGTTTTGACGGTACTTTGGGGCAATATACAGGTACGCCCATCTCCTTTAGCCTTGATCCACAAGTCGCCCCCATCAAGCTAAAGCCACGCCGGGTTCCCTTTGCTCTTAAGGCTAAGGTGGACAAACAACTGGACAAGCTGATCGCCCAAGGAGTTTTGGAGCCGGTTGACCACGCCAAGTGGGAACCCCCCATCGTCACGCCTGTCAAGCCAGATGGGTCGGTGAGAATCTGCGCTGACTACAAGTGCATGATCAACAAGGCACTTCAGCAGCACGCTTATCCGGTTCCTGTTGTCCAACACCTGCTGCATTCCCTGGGTGAGGGTAAGGTCTTCGCTAAGCTGGACCTTGCCCAAGCCTATCAACAACTGCCCATCGATGATGCCACTGCTGAAGCCCAGACGATCATCACCCACCGAGGGGCATTCCATTGCCGCCGGTTGCAGTTCGGGGTGAGTGTGGCTCCTGGCATCTTCCAAAGCCTTATGGAGCATCTCCTGCAAGGGCCTCCTGGGCGTTGTACCATATTTTGATGACGTCTTGGTGTCCGCAGACTCACACCAGCAGCTGTTCGAGCGCCTCCATGCCGTGCTGACCAGGTTCCAAGAGGCCGGGCTCAAGGTAAAGAGGGAGAAGTGCCAGATCGCTGTTCCACAGGTGGAGTTCCTGGGCTATCTTATCGACGCCTCTGGCCTTCACCCGACCACATCCAAGATCCATGCTATCCAGCAGGCCCCCATCCCAAAGAACAAGACAGAGTTGCAGGTGTTCCTGGGGCTGCTGAACTTTTATAACATGTTCCTGCCCCACAAAGCCACGGTGGCTGAGCCTCTTCACCGACTCCTCAGCACAAAGACGCCTTGGTTCTGGGGTCATCGGGAGACGGCGGCCTTCAACGCGGTCAAGGCTCTCCTATCATTGGACAGTGTGCTGGTACAGTACAGTGAAGCCAGGCTGCTGGTCCTTGCCTGCGACGCCTCCACTTGCGGAGGCTCCACCCAGCAGCGGATCCAGGGGATTTGGTTTCAACGCCACCTAGGGTCGCACCACAGCCTCAGCAAGAATTGTATGGCCCCCCGGACTTGGCTACCAGTCCCCGGCGGTCTGACAGAGTTTCCAAGCGCCCAACTTATTTAAAGGACTATGTTGTTGGACATGTATCACTGTTGGTCTAAGTATGTGAAATGTAACTGATATGCTTTTGTGCCTAATTGAACCATTACGTGTAGTGCTGTATATAAGGAAACCATTACGATTGTAACTAACGCCTTATCTCGGTGGGGAGGGGTGTTATGTACTGAAGTTCTCACCCTGGGCCAGCAGGGGGATACTGTAGATAGCTATGCAAATGAAGGATCGAAAAGTGACTTTCAGTGATTGGATAGTTTTGTATGCCAATGAAGGATCGAAAAGTGACGTTCAGTGATTGGATAGTTTTAGAAAATGGCAACAGTTGCATTGTTCTGGAGCTCTATATAAGCAGGCTGACTGAGCTCCTCAGCTAGTTCTGTTCTGGCATCTGAATAAAGAAGAGCTGTTTAAAGAATCGCTGTGTCGTCTGACATGTTCGCCCACAACTTAACACTAATTTTCCAGGATGAGAACATAAATAAATATATTTACCTACAGTAACACAAGGTGGGGGGGGGGGGCATTTAAGATGGTCAGAATCCATACCCTCATTTAAAAAATAAAAATAAAACAAAAGCACCTCTGAATATTTCTCATAATCTGACCCATTCAACCACTCAGTGTCTCAAAACCTCTGTGCTGGGAAGAGATGATCATAATTCTCTTGGCAAAGTCAATCTAGTTAATTTTGTTTTTGCCCCTCAGCTTGCCCAAAATCTGAGGCATAGGTATGATGCTCCTAGAGGATCAGGCACTGTCGGGAATTAGTTCGCATAACAGATGTTTTACTGTATTTTTCGCCCTATAGGACGCACCGGCCCATAGGATGCACCTAGTTTTTTTGGGGGGAAATAAAGAAAAAAAATTTATCCCCCCCTAGCCGCGGGGGAAGCTCGAGCTTTTAAAAATGCACCTACCGTAGTTTTTAGAGGAGAAAAGGATATCTGCCCGAAGTGCGGGGCGCTCTGCTTCAGTGCGCCCCGCGCTCCGGGCAGCAGGCTGCTATCCACAGCCTAGGGAGCCCTGCGGGAACTCCCGCAGGCTCCTCAGGCTTGCTGATAGCTTCCTGAAGCCTGGAAAGTGAGAGGGGTCGGTGTGCACCGACCCCTCTCACTCTCCAAGCTTCAGCGAAAGCCTGCATTCACCCCATAGGACGCACACAGATTTCCCCTTCATTTTTGGAAGGGAAAAAGTGCGTCCTATAGGGCGAAAAATACGGTAATTTTATAGAATAAAATTGGTTGTTGAATTAAATCATCAAAAATGAAGCCATGCCTCATTATTTATGTGAGTACAAGGCCAACATGAGATGGAGTCAACTGAATTTGGCACCATCATTACATGTCTTTAGGCACCTGGCAAAAATATTCCTCTTTACCAGGCCTTTGCCCATTAAATAATCGATTTCTTGTTAAAGCTGTGCAGAGGGGGGCTGTTATTATTGTATTATTATACTGTCTGTTGTTACTCTTTCTATTATGTTGTTATTACTGATGCTCCATAAAATGTGTTCTTAATGTTGTACACTGCCATGGGATATTTGGATAAAAGTCAGTATGTAAATCAAATAACAAACAAACAAACAAACAAACACACACACACACCCCGCCATCCTCTGGTGTGCACTTCATTCCTCCTTTCTGTAGGGTTCGGGTGCATCATCTCGTTCTACCTGGGAACTCACTGGCACATCTGAACCAAGCAGATTGAATGCCTTGCACATCAGCTGGTGCAGTGTGTGTGTGTGTGTGATGCTTCCTGCAGTACTTGGAGGAGCCAGCCAGTTCCCAGGTGGGACTCACTGGCACCCCAAAACCAAGCAGGATTGCAACCTCCCCCATTAGCTAATGCAGGCAGAGTTTAATCTTACTTTCTGCAGCGTTTGGCAACGCCAGCCAGTTCTCAGTAGGAAGAGGGAGGCAAGACGTGACCAAGTACAATGAAACTCCCTGCAAGTCAGCTGATGTTGGGGTGGGAAGGAGAGCTCCCCCATCACCTCCAAACTAACTTCCTACAATGCGCTTTGCATGCTCCAACTAAGCCTGCCCATCCAAGCTGAACCTGTCACACACACACACCAATTGTCCTGATTTGAACAAGACATCACTGATTGACAGAAGCCGCCCTGGCTTCTTATTTCAGGAGGAATATTCCAGGAGGAGGTGGGGAGAAAGCCCAGCCAGCAAAGTTGAATGAATGAATGAATGAATGAATGAATGAATGAATGAATCTTTATTTGCATCAGCCATCAATCATAGGAATAAAACAACAATACAATATGCAAAGAATAGAAATTAAAAGTCAATTATATAAAATACATTTTAGGGTTTTGAATCAATGGTCAAATAGTGGATCTTATTCTAATTGCCCCAGCTAAAAACCTTGCAGCCTTTGCTGTCACCAGCTCATCT
The DNA here is from genome assembly GCF_964106915.1 of Podarcis gaigeae. Classification (NCBI taxonomy): domain Eukaryota; kingdom Metazoa; phylum Chordata; class Lepidosauria; order Squamata; family Lacertidae; genus Podarcis; species Podarcis gaigeae. The sequence continues at coordinate 37,959,965 of NC_139693.1, forward strand.
TGATCTGCCAAGAGAAAGGATACTGTGGTAATGGCTGGGCGACCCGGAATGGACAATAAAAGAGGGGTGATAACCTCATTCCTCAAGTCTTTATACAGAGTGCAAGCCACCGATTCAGTACTGCCATCTCCACAGGGACATAAGTGTTTTTCGTGTGGAATCTGTTGGAATCGTCTCTCAAGTCCAGCCAAAGGCATGACATTCAATCTTGCGAGAGTAAAAGCACATCTATATTTTAGAATTGCTAGATTATGCCAGAGAGTCGAAATGGGAAGGTGGAAAATTGTCATGCCATGGGCAAAAGTAAAGGCAGCAGAGGGGTGATGGTGGGCCGGAGTGGGGGGTCAGTGGCATGGTGGTGGTTCGGAGTGTCCCAGAGTGCCCTTTCTGCAGGGCTCATCACACAATCCTCCAATGGTAGACAAGCCAGAGGGATAAGTGAGTGGAACCGTGGATGTGACTTTTACCTTTGTAGAGTAGGCCAGTTCCTACAAGCACCCCTCTCTACTGTCCATTCAGACAAGGAAGAGGCAGAACTCAGAACTCAGAACTCAGGTATATATTCCAGCCAGGTATCTAATGCTAGTAAGTCTGCTTAGCCCCACTGATATTAGTGCACTCAACACAATCATGCTCATTTATGTGACTGGGTTTACTCTGAGTACAACTAGCAACGGATACAGCCTGTGAATCAGGGCCCATGGGGTCTGTGGCCTGAGACCAGAGAGAGTCCTGTTCAGACCCTGGGGCTGTGTTTTCCTCACTCTTGACCTGACACATTAAAGGGACAGAATTAAACATTTCATGGCACATGACCTTGGACTTGGGCACATAAATAGGAGTGGCCTGGCTGGATTGCAAGAAACAGTGAACTGCTTTGGCAACCTTTCATAAAACTCTCTGATCTGTGTTAAATCAGCCCTCTAAAGTTCAGTTCTGCCTTGGTCTGTGCACTAGTGTAAACCTGTACAACTGAATGCTGTTCTTGTCATTTGGAGCGATCTCTCCAGGGGCTTCTCCCAACAGCAAACACTGTGTCAAGACCCTGCAATTAGAGATAATTGACGGAAAGCCCTTACAGCCATCGCATATGCTACATACAGGTGCAATTTTCACAGATCATCATTATTCCTGATTATTCAGTATTACAACTAACCTTTAAATAGCATTTGCTATACAGTTTTCTGTGCTGCCTTGTAAACAGCGCTTTGACTTTTACGTGGTATTAACTGTGACCTGTGTTTACCTGGATGCTGTGCTTCCCACCTTGTGCCAAGTCCCAAAAGGGCAGCAAACCAAGACAAGGCTCTGCAATAGGCTGTAATTTTCACAGCAGAAAGCCCAATTAAACTTGTCAGCCAGGATTCTAATTATGAAGCAAACTTCAGCAAGCAGCTGAAAAACAGGAAGAAAGAGAGAAAGCTGCTCTTTTCTCTCATCTGCTGTCTGCCACACTTTAGTTTAATCATATCAACAAGCAAATATGTAGCTGGGCCCAGAAACACTCAGGCAGAGCTGATCAACACACACAAACTGTCTCTCACTTAACAAGGCAAATATCCTATGTGAATCCCATCACAATGAAATGCTTATAATTTGAACACTAGGTTTGGACTCATCCATGAACATGGGTCTGTCTCTGAAAAGTATTGGGAAACTTCTTCTAGGCTGGGATGCTGCGGCCAGGCTGTTGCCCAGTGCCAATGATCTGAAGAATGTGGCTCTGCCATTCAAACTATTTTAGTGGCTGCCAGGACATTTGCACGTACAACTCAAAGTATCCATAAGCCCCGCTCCGTGCCCAGAAGCGTTGTGGCCCATAGAGTGCAGCAAAATACTGGGCAAGGTTTTCCCCAGTATCATCTCTGTGTGATGGGCTACTGGGGAAAAGCTGTCCCATAAGCCCTTGCTGCAGAGGGGAGGGCAGGCCTATATAAGGCTGTTTCCCCTGGAGCTTTCAGAGCTTCCTGCCTGCCCACCCTCAGGTTAGAGCCTTCACTGGGCAATTTTGGGTCATTGGTTGACAGGGCCAGAAAGGATTTTATTTTCTCCAAACATGATTGGCTCCCCCCCCTTTCCCTCAGTGAAATTATGCCTTTCCTTTGATAGACGGAAGAACATTGTTTGCATCAGGGTGGAAATGGCACTGGACGGCATCAACATAGTATAGGGGGTCCCCCCAAGGGTCCTGAGGGGCGGATTGACCATGGCAAACCCAAGCGTGGTTTCGGTATCTGCCTGGTTGGAACCTGCACCCTGGTCCTCAAGGGAGACCTTGCTTGCTTGGCCTGCACCACGGCAAGGTTCAACACTGGCCGACTCCAAACGGGATCCATTCTGTAATGGTTCTAGGGGTTGCTCGTGCGTAAGCCGGTGCAAACACCTGGGTGTATTGCCTGAGTGAACCTTTTCTGTCCAGACAGCCACTCACCCGTGGCTGTCTCAATCGCTGGCAGTATCCGTCAGTGCGCGTTTCATAAACTTCTTCCAGCAAAGAAGCTCTTTGATGCCTAGTCTCCTACTCTCTCTGCGCGAAAGCCTTCTGCGCAAGGAGGGTGTAGGCAGCGGAGGACCTCCACTCTCCCCGCTGGTCCCCGGCAAGGAGTCATGGGACCGCCTCGCCGCTTCCCCCATCTGCCCCCCTTCTCCACTGGTGCTATGCTGATTCACTTCCCCAGAAGATGGGCTGCCCCTCCCAATCCCGGGATGCTCTCTAGAATCCCTCTGGATTTTGCTCTCTCTCTCCGGCACTGATGGCAGTTCCCTGACACATTCCATCAACTTGTGGCTTGTGGAATGATGAACTGATCCTGGGACCCAGTGCCATGCCAACCCTTGCCCTGCCTGCTGCTGCCAACAAAGATTTGTCCTGATTTTATCCCATCACCATTGTACAGTTTGGTTATTTTGCTGCTTTCATGGGCCATATAATGGGCCTGCCTGGGTAATGATGTTTAATGTTCTAAGCAGCATAGGACAGGGATTTTTGAAGGACCACCTCCTCCTAGATCAACGTAGTTGCACAATCACACCCTTTTGACACCATGACTGCAAGGTGGTTTTAAGAAGTTAACACTCTGTGCTATGTGATCTTGAGTACACAACTGAAATTTAATCCCATGCCTTTATCTAGGTCATCATCGCTGAAGTTGAGAAGATGAGGGAGACTGATTTACTCCCCATAATCAGCCTCAAATTACCTTGTGCGAGCTGGATAGATGGTATTATCCGCCATCTTCCAAGGCGCATTTGACTGCATAACAATGTTTTTCTTTCCAAAAAATTCTTATATCTCACCCAAACACCATACAGACGCTTTCTTATTCTCTTGACCAGTGGTGCAGTGGTGAATTCTGAAGTTCAGGAGTTCATTGTGACAGCCCCAAAAACACACCCCAAAGGTTCCACATTGGTTGTCTCCATTGGAGGTGATGAGTGTGAAGAAGATCAATATGAGGGGGAGTTGGATAACATATGGGAGTTTAATAATGAAAGAAGGAGGTAAATGGAAACTGAAACCATCTGTTGAAGTAAAAGAATATGTAAATGATTGGTTGCATTATTTTCAGATTAATGAAATGTTTAAAAAAGATGTATTAGAAAGAGGTTTTACTGACAAAGAATCAAAATATCAATTGGAAGTATTGAATAATGATGTAAAAATTCTGTCTAAAATGTATAAATTATTATTGGAATGGTATACAAAGGACGAGGAGGTTAAATCAGTTATGATCCACTGGGCCAAAGATTTTGGATATAATATACAATTTAAAGACTGGGTTAAACTGTGGAATGAAGGAATGAAATTTACTGTGTGTACTACAATAAAGGAAAATGTGATGAAAATGATATATAGATGGTATGTAACACCAGTAAAATTAGCAAAAATGTATAAAGTAAGTAATAAATGTTGGAAGTGTAAAGAAAAAGAAGGAACATTTTACCATATGTGGTGAGAGTGTAAAAAAGTGAAATGCTTTTGGGAAAGGATATATAATGAGTTAAAAAAGATGTTGAAATATACATTTGTTAAGAAACCAGAAGCATTTCTACTAGGAATAATAGGAAATGAAATTAATAAGAAAGAATGGAAGTTATTTTTATATGCAGTAACGGCAGCAAGAATACTATTGGCCCAAAAATGGAAACAAGAAGAATTACCTACGATTGAAGAATGGAGAATGATATTAATGGAATACGCAGAACTTGATAAATTAACAGGAAGGATCCAGAACCGACGATACCAGAGATTCACTGAAGACTGGATTAAATTTACAGATTATATGAAAAGTATATGTGATGACCAGATAACGTTTGTAAGTTTTCAGGAAGCTCTGTGAGAATGTATGGTAGAAATATTGTTTAAAAAATAAGGTAAATTAAGATATTATTGTAGTGCAATATTAAATTAAGAAATGTACAAGAAGTGATTAAGATGGAGAATTATCAGACATGTTGATGGAAGTAAAAAAAAAAGATGTTGGTGATAAATTGGATGTTTTGTTTTGTATAGTTTTATATTGGAAAACTAATAAAAATATGTATTAAAAAAAAAAGACAAACCCAAAGGGGCAAAACCCAGGCCCTTCCCAGGGAGACCATTCTCCCACTGAGGGGTAACAGTGAAAACTCAAGAAGGATCTTATATATTATCTACCCCACCCTATAAAAAGATAAATATTGGAACTTAACCTTCAGCTTGTCTCTGTCAGTCACTCTGTCAATTTCACGATCTTATTGCCCTTTCCCTTCCCACATGCCACAACCACATGTATTGTATGTTTCAAGTTGTATCACTGCATTTAAGCCTTCATTGTCACCTGCTGCATCCCTCACATTGCTCTCCAACTCTAAGATAACAAAAGGAAATTCTCCACTTCCATATGCATTGATCTATATTTTTTATATACAGTAGCAAGTCAGTTTCTGCTGTTAGCCCATGTAATATAGGATTTCTGAATCCTTCCCTCCCTCCCTTTAACTGGTGTACAGGAAACATCCCTGAAAATCCTGAAAATCATGTCTTCATTGGTGACACATGTACACTTGGGGGAAACGGTGCAGGTGTGATTGAGGAAGAGTGTTGGGGAAAATAGGAAGTTCCCTTCAGATCAAGAGTTTGCAGCTGGACTGCTTGCTTGCCTGTGGCACTCGCAATTACAAGAGAACTACTCAATAACAAATATGCATCATTATTTTGATCTTACTAAAAGTCGCAGAGCTCAATGCTCTAAGGAGATAAATTTGGAACTAATAATTATCTCAAATTGCTGGGATTTATCATTCATCTTCCCAAATCCCCTGTACACTTTTTTCAGGCCATGAACACAATCAATGTCAGTGTGTGAAAGTGTATATAAAATAAATCCCGTGTCATTTAGAGCCCAGATGAGAAATTCTGAACATGCAAGTTTTCATGGACCAAATCTTTGGCATTTTCCATTTATCAAAAGAATCCAGAGTCATTCAATAAAAGTTCCTGTAATGCAGTTTATGGAGGATGAGATAGAAATCTGACTTTCAGCATCCCTGTTGGCCCCAAGATGGTTGGAACATTTCTGCTGCAGATTCTTCTCTTCCTGTGGCTACAGTTGCCTCCAGCTGAGAGCAAGGAACACTCTGCTAGATGCACCATGATGGAGCCTTTCCAGCTTCCATACCAGAATTATCAGAGAGGGGACCTAATCATTGGAGGAATTGTTACCTATTTTGGCTTTTTATTTGAAGAAATGGATTTCCATGAGCACCCAAACACAAAGCTTATAGATGAACTTTTGTAAGTAAATAACTTTATCTTTCATAGCGTACCCTTGGTGAGCTCATGTATGCTACAATTACACCAAACATACGTTAGCATGCTCAGAACACGTTTCCCTGTCACTTTTATCAAGTAGGATGTGGAACATATATTTTCTTCTTTTGATATTGTGATCTGGTCATTTTTCTTCTTTGTTGCTTTATTCCACTTCTTGGGGTTTCTGTTTTCTGCCTGTTCTTCTTTCTCATCATCTGATCCCATGGCTCTCACCACTTTCTCCCAACTTCATCCTAATTCTCCCTCTGTGTTTCCTTTCACACCATTAACATCCGGTTTTTCTTTGCAGCAAAGCTGGATCCTGAGATTCACAATCACTATCATTTAATCTGACAGTCACAGATGAATGTGACATATGAATAACATAGAATTTGGATTATATTCTCTGCTATACAATGTAAACCATACTGAGTAAAAAAAACCAAGTATCGATACTAAGTTATTTGTAGAGTAGACTCACTGAAATTAATAAACCTAATTTAGTCTGATCTATTAATCCTAATGGGCCTTCTAAGAGTATGACTAACATTGGCTACAGTATTTTTTGTACAGCCACAATTTTATTTGAAGGAGGGAAGGAGGGAAACTCAGTTACTATGAAAGAATAGAATTTGTTCCATCAGATGTGCTCTGGTCTCTACTCCCCACCTACACCAAACATTTACTATCTGAGAGGCACCAGTCAGAATGTCAGACTTGGGAACTTCTCTTCCAGTGAGTGTCCGTTGATTGCTGAAAGGAAATAAAGGGGTAAGAGAAAGATGTGGCAATCAGGTACCCCCTCCCAGCAGTAGCAAAATAGCTGTTTGCTTTAGCCACCTGTGAGGACCCACAATTTTAGGCACCAGTGGTACAGCTGCAAATAACAGATTGATTTACATATGTGTGTTTCAGTATATGAATGCTCTGCACAAAATTAAATGCTATTTAGATGCAATATTCTTAAAGCTGACTGAGTATTGTCCATGGGGTCAACTATCAACTGTTGAGACACAGAATGGATATATAGTTTGTTTGTTTGTTAACTTATTTGTTTTATTTAATCTTTTGGGATTTGCCAGAGAGAGCCAGAAAGTTACCAATGTGCTTAAGAGTGAGAGGAAGAGAATACCTCTGACACGTAGTACAGTGGTACCTTGGGTTAAGAACTTAATTCTTTCTGTAAGTCTGTTCTTAACCTTTAACTGTTCTTAACCTGAGGTACCTGAGCTGCCGCTGCGCCGCCACCACACGATTTCTGTTCTTGTCCTGAAGCAAAGGTACTATTTCTGCGGTAGGGGAGTCTGTAACCTGAAGCATCTGTAACCTGAGGTACCACTGTATAACTCTTTTATTAGTGATGAAGTGAAGTACTACCAGAATATCCTCTCCCTGGTGTTTGCTGTGAAAGAAATAAACAAGAATCATAATATCCTCCCGAATATGACCCTTGGGTTTCAAATCTATGATAGCTACTTAAATGCAAGGATGACTTATCAGAACACCCTGAAACATCTGTCCATCACAGAAAGGATTGTCCCCAACTTCAAATGTGAGAAGAAAAGTAAGATAGCTTTTATTGGGGGACTTAACTCTGACATCTCCCTCCACATTGCTACTGTCTTAAGCATCTACAAGATTCCACAGGTATAGTAAATGTGGGGGCTGTGAAGGTCTTTTGCCTCGGGTACAATAATTATCTTCTGGGTTCTCAATGCTTTCTTTTACTTTGGTTCATTTTTCTGAAAAACGAAGTGTGAAAGGAAAATATATACCTGGTACAAAAGCATCTGTGGGAGCTATGCACTAGTGGTTGGAGGAGAGGGGCTTTGGTGCTTGCCAGACTTTGTCTCCCCTGTGTCACTGGGAAGCAGCAGGGAGGTTGGCACTGGGCAAATGCAGCAGCAGGAGTCTTCCTCCTGCTCCCAGGAAGCTGCCCAAGGCCAGTTGCAAGAGGTCAGAGAAACCCTGCTCCTCCTAAGCAGTTCTGGCTAATCCCCAGATTTCCCAGCTATTTTTCCTAATGTAATATATTTTTTTATTTCATTTTCACTGATGTATTCACTTTTGTGACCAGTGCCATTTTAATATAAAGCTTTGCTTTTGGTCGGAGAAGTCAATTGCAAAATTCAGAGAAGTACAAATGTCAGAGGACAGCTGCATTTTGGCTCACCAATTGTTTCAGGAATTGTGAATCAGGTGGGTTTTGTTTTTTAATTATTAAGATGTTCATTGAACTCAATTCCTCTCCTATCCCTAGTTGTGTCTCATCAGAATGGTTCCAACTAAGCAAGGGAGTAGCTTGTCTTGATTTTGTCCACTGGCCCCGACCACTTTTTAAATAATATTTTTTATTCATTTTCCAAAAAACAAATTTTTATACAATCAATTCACATTTTATCACACATTCATCTTTTTTTTACTTCCCTCAGTTCCTCTGCCAATCTTTCGTTTACATCTATATTATTAACGCATTTCTTAACTTAGTATTGCCTTTAAATATCTCCTTCCCTCATCTTACTCTCTTTTTAACAATATTCCTCTATTTTTCACAGAGTCTCTTGAAAACCAACAAGCGTTATCTGTTCATCACATATGCCTTTCAGATAATCTGTAAATCTTCCCCAGTCCTCGATGAACTTTTGGTCCCGTTGATACCGAATCTTCCCTGTTTGTCCAATTCTGCATAATCAGTCAGTTTCAATCTCTATTCTTCCACCGTTGGTATTTCTTCCTGTTTCCATTTTTGGGCCAGAAGTATTCTCGCTGCTGTTATTGCATATTGGAAAAGTTTACAGTCTTTCTTATTTATTTCATTTCCTACCAATCCCAATAGGAAGGCCTCTGGTTTCTTAATAAACGTATATTTCAACATCTTTTTTTCAATTCATTATATATCATTTCCAGAAGCCTTTCACCTTTTTGCACTCCCACCACATATGATAGAATGTCCCTTCTTTTTCTTTACATTTCCAACACTTATTACATGTTTTATACATTTTAGCTAGTTTTACTGGCGTTATATACCATCATTACATTTTCCTTTAATGCAGTACATGCCGTAAATTTTAGTCTTTCATTCCATAATTTTGACCACTCATCATATTGTATATTATAACCAAAATCTCTGGCCCAATGTATCATTACCAATTTAACCTCTTAATCTTTTGTATACCACTCCAGCAACATTTTATACATTTTTGACAAATTTTTATAGTCATTATTCAGTACCTCTGATTGAAATTTTGATTCTTTTTCTCCATATCCACATGCTTTACAGTCTTTTTAAAACATTTCACAGACCTGATAGTAATGCAACCAATCATAAACAAATTCTTTTACTTCTTCATAGGGTTTCATTTTCCATTTCCCCCCTTCTTTAACTATCAATTCTCCATATGTTATCCACCTCCCCCTCATATTAATCTTTTTCACACTCATAACTTCTAATGGTGAAATCCAGTGGGGGAGTTTAGGTTCCAATAAATTTTTATACCTGTCCCATACATTTATCAATGGTCTTCGGAAGATGTGGTTTTCAAACCCTTTATGAATTTTCTTCTTTTCATACCATATATATGCGTGCCAACCAAATCTATTATCAAACCCTTCTAGATCCAACAATTCTCCATTTTCTAGTTTAATCCACTCCTTTAACCAACAAAGGCATGATGCTTTGTAATATAGTTTCAAATCTGGCAGAGCGAAGCCACCTCTTTCCTTCACATCTGTTAGTAACTTAAACTGAATCCTTGGCTTCTTACCCTGCCAGATGTACCTTGATATTATCTTTTGCCATTCTTTAAATATTGATACCCCCTTGATTATCGGGAGTGATTGAAATAAAAAGAACATCTTTGGTAGCACACTCATCTTTATCGTTGATATTCTCCCCCAAAAGGATAACTTCAACCTTCCCCACACCTCCAAATCCCTTTTTATTCCATTCCACACAGGTATATAATTATTTTGAAACAAATCAATATTTCTGGGGGTTAACCAAATTCCTAAATACCTCACTTTATTCACCACTTCTATTCCAGTTTGTTGTTGCATTACCTCTATTAATTCTTGTTTCAAATTTTACCAATAATTTTTGTCTTCTTTTTATTTAAATAAAATCCTGCAACTTGACCGAATTGATCTATTTCTTCTACTATTCTTTTTACACTTCCCAATGGTTCCTCCACCATTATTACCAGATCATCCGCAAACGCTTTAACTTTATATTCATTTTTGCCCACAGTCACCCCTTTTATTTCTTCATTTTTCCTTATTGACTTTAACAAAACTTCCAGCACCGAAATGAATAATAATGGCGATAACAGGCATCCCTGTCTTGTACCCTTAGTTATTTTTATATCTTCTGTTGTAATATTATTTACTATCAACTTTGCTTTCTGCTCTGTATATATTGCTTTTAATCCATTAAAAAACTCCTTACCCACTTCCATATATTCTAAATTCTTTAACATAAAATCCCATGATATATTATCAAAGGCCTTTTCAGCATCCACAAAAATCATCATGGCTTGTTTCTCATTCCTGGAATTCAGGTATTCTAAAATATTGATTATATTTCTTATATTATCTTTCATCTGTCTGCCAGGAAGGAAACCCGTCTGATCCTTGTGTATAATTTCTTGTAGAACCTTTTTCATTCTATTTGCTAGAATACTCGCAAAAATTTTATAGTCAGTATTTAACAATGAAATGGGCCTATAATTTTTAACTTGTGTTAAATCTGAGTCTTGTTTTGGGATAAATGTAATAAACGTCTCTTTCCATGTTTCTGGAATTTCTCTGTTTCTCATAATATTGTTCATGACTTCTTTCATAGGTACAATTAGGATGTCTTTCATTTCTTTATAATAGCTAGCTGTAAATCCATCCGGTCCTGGAGCTTTCCCTTTTTTCATCTCTTTTATTGCCTCTTTGATTTCTTCAGTTTCAGTCGGGGCATTCAAGTTATCTTTTTTTCCCATCGGGATCTTCTGCACCTCTTTATCCTTTAAAAATCTTTCTATTTTTCTCATGTTGTTCTTACCTTTACTTTTGTACAAATGTCTATAAAAGTCCAAGAATCCTTTTCTGATCTCTTTCAGATTATCTATCTCTGCACCTTCAGTTCTGTGTTCTGTTCCTTCCTTTTCTTTATCTGCCACGCCAGCCATTTTCCTGATTTATCAGCCGACTCGAAGTTCCTTTGTCTCAACCTTTTTATATTCCCTTCTACTTCCTTGTTAATTATCATTGCAAATTGTGTTTGTAAAGTCTTTATGTTCTGTCTTATCTTCACATTATTAGGTTTTTTTATCAATTTTTGTTCATTCTCCATTATTTGCCTCAAAATTTCCTTCTTACCTTTCTCTCTGTTTTTATTTTTCAAAGCATTTTGCTGGATAAAGAAGCCTCTCATCACAGCCTTGCTGGCGTCCCATACCGTATTCATTTTTGTCCCCTTATTGCAGAAATTATATGAAAATATGGTGCCTCTATTTATAAACCGTAAGCTAGAACTCTACAATTCTTGTGGGATTGATTTCTTCCTCCAGATTGCTTACTGTGTATTAGCTGAAGTGAGAAGCCCAGAGTTGCAGCCCCAGACATTCTACCGAACGGTGCCCAATGAGAAATATCAATATGCAGGGATTGTCATGCTACTTCTACATTTCCAGTGGACATGGGTAGGAATTGTGGCATCCGATGATGAAAATGGGGAGACCTTTATGCAAAGTTTAGTGCCAATGCTTTCCCGGCATGGAGTCTGTACAGCTTTCAATGAAAAACTACCAGCCATATCTCAGGGTCTAGATAATTTCAGGTTTTTGGAACTCATTCGGGCCAAGTCCACTTTCCTGGTAGCCTCAGAAATTAACATATTAGTTCTGTTTGCAGAACCTCAGACCATTGCAGTTGTGAAATGGATGCAATATTTCTTTTCATTAGCTGAAGACATTGCAGAGAAGTCTACAGGCACCATGTGGATTTTGACAGCCCAGTGGGCTTTCTCTTCAGAAACAATGCAAAGGTATTATGACATACAAGTCTTTGATGGTGCCTTGTCTTTTGCAATTCACACAGAGGAAGTCCAGGGATTTAAAGACTTCCTTCAGACCCTGAACCCCAACTCTCCAAATGGAGATGGGTTCCTCCAGGCTTTTTGGCAACAGGCATTCAACTGTTTATTTTCTGCTTCCAATGAGAGCAGTGAAAACACAAAGACCTGCACTGGCCATGAGAGTCTGAAGAGTCTTCCTGGGCATATTTTTGAAATGACCATGACTGGCCAAAGTTACAGTATCTATAATGCGGTTTATGCCATTGCACATACTTTACATCAGATGCACTCATCCAGGTCAAAACGCAGAATGGTGGCAGACAGAGGTGGGCTCAATCCTCCAAAACTGCAACCTTGGCAGGTGAGATTTCCTATTCAGAATAAACCTTTGCAAAGTTGAGCAAGAGAAAGGAGAATTGTGAAAAATTAAGAATATGTTTGAAAATATTAAGGTTTGTTTCTTCCCATGACTGCCCACCCATGCTGTCCACCAACTATTTTCTAGAACCTGCATTTGTTTCTGCACTAAAGAGGGACATAGAGGGCTATTTTCAAATGTGGTTGCCTGGTCTGTTTTTTAACTCCCTTCCAGTGATTATAGTGGACCTGCAAGTTATGTTCATTTTACGTTGGTTGGGGGAAGTAAATAAACAAATGGAGATCAGGGAAAACCCAACATGAGCTGCCCCCCATTTCTTTGCCCCCTTCTCCCTGCACTCCCACCTTGCAGGAGGGGCAGTTCCAGGGCTTCCTGACATGGCACCATTTTGCCATTGCACACGGACCCCAGAGCTGAACCCTCATGCATATGACAAGCCAGCTGTACTTGCTAGAAATACTAATATGCACAAACTGTTGTAGACGGCACACTTTTGGACTACTTTGCATTGTGTGGAATATATTGATGGATACTTCTTGTTTCTAAAATCCATAAAAGCTCTCCTTTTTAAACTTTGCCTTTGTTTTCTTCTGTCTAGCTGCACTCGTTCTTGAGGAGTATCTCCTTTAACAACAGTGCTGGTGACTTTGTGTCCTTTGATGAGAATGGGGAGTTAGCAGGTGGATTTGATATTATTAACTGGGTTACTTTTCCAAACCAAACCTTCTCCCGAATGAAAGTAGGAAAGATAGTTCCACAAGACTCACAAAACGTAGACTTCAGCATGGATGAGGGAGCCATCACATGGCACAGAGCTTTTAATCAGGTGGGACCATTGGATTTTTAAAAATGCGGTATTGTAGGAGTAAATTATACTGACCCAAGTGAGATTTACATCTCAGAAGACAAGGGGAGGCTAAGTTACCCATTGGTTTGGAAATATTTATTGTCTTGCGGTGCTTCTCTGAGCCTAATGTATGTGCTTCCTATTTTACCTTCTTTTTTAACTCCATGTATTGCAAGGTCTGTTGTCTTCCCTGTCCTCTCTCCATCCTCCATCTTTATGCAGATTTAAAATTCAATATCCCTTCTCATTCACTTCCAATATTATTGGGAATAATATTTATAGAAACAACCGACTTTTTCTGGAATAATGTTAATCATTCAGCTGATCTCTTTTTGGTTAAAATTGTGTTGTTTACAAGGCACGAGAGCTACATTTTCTCCTCTTTTTATGGCTAGGTGCTGCCCCTTGCCTTGTGTAATGATCGCTGCCAGCCAGGCTACAGCAGGAAAAAGAAGGAGGGGTTGCCATTTTGTTGCTATGATTGTGCTTCGTGTCCACATGGGATGATTTCAAATCAGACGGGTAAGAAACATCATCTGCTACTATAAAAAATTATTCCTAATATCTCTTTCAGTTTTTTCCAGTGAATCTCGTATTACTATTTTGCATTGTACAACTAACAATTGTGACCAACTCTAGCTAAGGGTACAATCAAAGCCAATGTTTCTGATCACTAACTCCAGATGAAGGACAGAGTAGATGAACAATCCATGCATTTTAGGCCCATCAAAATATAGAGCCTATTGTGGATTATGCATACTGGCAGGAGATTGTACAAACAGTTGTTAATATCCACTTACCAAATTAATTACCAAATAATTAATGCAACATTTCTCGGAACTCATATATCATTCATTGTATTCATTCATTTTTATTTTCTTCAGATATGGATTATTGTTTCCAGTGCCAAGATGACCAATTTCCAAACAAGGCCAGAGATCAATGCCTCCTCAAACGCCAACATTTTCTTTCCTACTCAGAACCTTTAGGGTTCGTTTTAGCTTCCTTAGCCCTGGTCTTTTCTCTGGTCACAGCTCTGATACTTGGCGTCTTCTCTAGGAATGGGGACACTCCCATTGTCAAAGCCAACAACCGGGACCTCACCTACACTCTGCTTCTTTCCCTCTTGCTCTGCTTCCTCTGCTCCTTGCTGTTCATTGGCCAGCCTCACCCAGTGAGCTGCTCTTTACGACAAGCTGCTTTTGGCATCATCTTCTCCATTGCTGTGTCTTGTGTCTTGGCCAAAACCATCACGGTGGTTCTGGCTTTCATGGCCACCAAACCAGGATCCAGGATGAGGAAATGGGTGGGGAAATCTCTCACAAACTCTGTGCTTCTTGCTTGCTGCTCCGTTCAAACCAGCATTTGTGCTGCTTGGCTCTGTACGGCTCCTCCATTCCCAGATGTGGACATGAACTCTCTGCTGGAGGAAATCATTGTGGAATGCAATGAAGGTTCTGTCGCGATGTTTTATTCTGTCCTGGGTTATCTGGGATTCCTGGCCATGGTCAGCTTCACTATGGCTTTCCTGGCCAAGAGGTTGCCGGACAGTTTCAACGAAGCCAAGTTCATCACCTTCAGCATGTTGGTGTTCTGCAGCGTTTGGCTGTCCTTTGTTCCCTCTTATCTGAGCACCAAAGGAAAGCAGATGGTGGCTGTGGAGGTCTTTTGCATCTTGGCCTCCAGCGCAGGTTTGCTGGGTTGTATCTTTTCCCCCAAATTGTACATAATTCTTCTGAGGCCCGACTTGAACAGCAAAGACCACTTAATTCTGAGGAGCAAATAGGAATCAAATTGTGTTGATGGTTTTAATTATTGCATTGTTTGCTAGCATTTATTGAATGAAAAGCAGAAAAAGTTATTCGTTGTATTTCTCAACACTCATCCTTTTCATCTTTTTCATCCCCAGAAAAAGCCTCAAACCTACATCTGTAATCAATAAAGCTGAGACCAATTTTTAACCCCATAAAGTTGTTCTGTCAATTTGTTATCCTGTCAATACACTGATCTTCCATTTGTCAGGTGCTAAAGGTATATCCCTTCATGGGGAGAAATCATCAGTGTGAAATACATAACTTCTGCCAAGGCTTTACTTTCCATCATCATCCACCTGTAGATACACATGCATGTACGCATCCACCTGGCTTCACAATGTGAAGTTGTCACATTTCCAAGTGGGACTTCAAAACAATTGAATGACATTTATTACCTGCTGGCACTCATCTCCCTGCAAATGAGACCCAGATTCTCTGAATTTATCTTCTCCATGTAGGACAGATACAAATGGGGAATTAGTAGCTGGATTGAAGTACAGTGGTACCTCTGGTTATGAACTTAATTCATTCCGGAGGTCCATTCTTAACCTGAAACTATTCTTAACCTGAGGTAGCACTTTAGCTAATAGGGCTTCCACGCGATTTCTGTTCTCATCCTGGGGCAAAGTTCTTAACCCGAGGTACTACTTCCAGGTTAGAGGAGTCTGTAACCCGAAGTGTTTGTAACCCAAGTTACCACTGTAATAAATTGGGTCTCCCATGTCCTAGTCCAACACTCACTGGCTCTCAACTGAAAATTATGGTCTGTCCATTTGGTGTTAGTTAATGTATTGCAAATTTATACTAGATTTATAGGTTATGCAAAGGTTTTTGTTTTTTTACTCTTTGAAGAATTGGCTGCAAAGCAGTTATTCTTTTATTATATATTTTCATCTTAAGTAGTTTTCAGGGTAACCTATTTTTCTTTTTTGCTGAGTCTGTATAAACCTTTATTGCTCTCCCTGCTAAGGAAGACCAGCTGAGACTTTGGCTGTGATGTGATAAACATGTCCCGCCACTCCACATCACCAAGAAGCAACAACCCAGCACAGCTGATTAACTCTCCTGTAATTATAAAAGTAATCACAATCATTCCGTTGACTCTCTGGGGAGTTCAGTAGCTGCATGAAAACTATGAATCAAGACTTGAAGATACTATTAATATCTCCTGTGGTGTTCAGAGCTTGGCCTTACACCAAGGGCTCTGTCAGACTGATCACTGATTCTTTTCCCTGCAAAAATCTGGCTTTCGTAACCATCCCGGTGAGACTTTGCTGCTCAGTATCACTCAGATGACAATGTGCAAAGAGATGAATTGTTGCCTAAAAAATTCCCTGCAACATGGTAATATTTGCAGTCTTGGTATTTGTGCTGCTGCCTCAGACTGTGTGCAAGTTTCCTCTTGCTCCTACAATACTCTGTGCAGGATGGTACTTTCCATGATGTTGGCGTCAGTGCTGCTTCCTCCAGATGAGTGCAAGGCTGCTGTTGCTCCCTGTTCCATCCGTGACCCTCTTCCTATTCTTCACAAATATTTCCAGTCTGGAGATGTTGTTATTGCTGGCATTATGTCTCAAATCTATATAACTTCAAGCATAGCCTTCGATGAACCTCCTACACCTGAACTCTTCGATGACATTTTGTAAGGAAGTGTGTGTGTGTTTGTGTGTTTGTGTCTGTGCGCGCGTCTGTGTATGCTTAAAAATCATATTGTATATCTGTAATGAATATGTTTCTGCATTTGACATATGATGAAGGTGATGCTCATTACACTAGTGGT
The DNA here is from genome assembly GCF_964106915.1 of Podarcis gaigeae. Classification (NCBI taxonomy): domain Eukaryota; kingdom Metazoa; phylum Chordata; class Lepidosauria; order Squamata; family Lacertidae; genus Podarcis; species Podarcis gaigeae. The sequence continues at coordinate 37,976,640 of NC_139693.1, forward strand.
CAAAATTGTGGCAAACTTTAGGGAAAGCTGTATTTCTAAGGGTTGATGGCGCATAAGAGCAGTATACCATTAGATTGAACATCTACAATATATCATTAGAAAGATAGAGTATTTGCTTTGGAAGAAAACATGACCAGTCCAATGAAGTTGATGATGAAGAATCATTGCTTCAACACTGGTGATCTTTGCACTGGTGATCCTGTACACTGGCATTAGTTCGTGTGTTTTCCCAAGTGATGTGTAAAATTTTTCAGAGACACCCTTGAGGGAATCTTTCAAGGAGTTGGAGATGGCGTTTGTAAGTCCTCCATGTTTCACAAACATACAGTAAGGTTGGTAGTACAATAGCTTTGTAAACAAGCATTTTGGTTTCCCTGCAAATGTCCCAGTCCTCAAACAGTCTGCACTTCAACCAAGAGAAAGCTGCACTTACAGAGCTCAAGCAATGCTGGATTTCGGCATCAATGTTGGCCCTTGTGGAAAAGTAGGAGAAGTTATCAACATTTTCCAGAGTTACACCATTGAGTTGGATTTGTGGCACTGCACTGCCCCCAACGCCAGCTGATTGGCTGGCCCGTGGGTGATGAATAATAATGAGACTGGGGAATCCCTTTGAGTCCCGCGGGGCTGCCGCCAGCCCCGTGAGAATGCAGACGGGGACGTGAGCCCCGCAACACCCCCCCTCTCTAGGTCGGGAGTGGCTTTATCAACACTTTCCAGCGTTACACCATTGAGTTGGATTTGCGTGTTGAGTCCCACAATTGCCACCCCCCAAAAAATTCACACTTCACACATCAATTTTTGTTTGGGTTTTTGGCATAATTTTGGCCACAACTTTATACAAGTACAAAAATGTGAGTGGTTGCTTAGGCATTGGTTATGACTATCTGTCCATGCCCTCAGGGACAGAGCTGGCATACCGGACACCAACGGAAGCCAGTGTGGGGAAACAAGTATTGGGTGAGAAAATGAAGCTGGGCAACAGTCTAACACTTCTCACCCTCATGTATCTGTGGGGCTTGCATGGCCCAAGTCCAACGCCATGAACAAGGATGAAAAGAATGGCAAGCCCCTGGATTCCTTTAACGGAATTCCCTCCGCATCATTTGGAGGGGTAGGCACTTACCCCTCCAAGCACCACTTTAACCAATGCCTAACCGCCAGCCTTACAAATTGTGACGATTTGCTACGCAGTAGGCAAAAACCAAATGGCACCAGCCAATCAGCCAAATGGCAAAATTCCTACCAGGCCCCTGCACCAAGGCAGACGACCCCATGACAGGCATAGCAAGGTCAAGTGATCAAGAAAACCACCCTATTAAAGGGAGGGAGGGCGGGTGATCCGATGCAAAACGGCCAAGAGGAAGGCCAACGTCTGGCCTCTGTATTTATATACTCTGACCCCTCCTCCAAATTGGCTACAATCAAAACTCCCCAGCAACCCAATCTTAACCCTTTAAGAGGCTTGGGTTTCTCCAAATCTGCCTAGTCATGGCAAGGTGGCTTGTTCCCCCAACCGCAACACGTGCTCTCTGTTAGGGAGAACACACTTTGTGGCACTGCAGAAGGGTTGTTTTGTGCTTCTTGGTGCAGCACTTTGGTTTTTTGGATCTTGAGTGATAGGCCAAGTTTTTGTAATCTTCTACAGAGATAATCTTCTACAGAGATTTTTTTTTTTTTAGGGACGCAGGTGGCGCTGTGGGTTAAAGCCTCAGTGCCTAGGACTTGCTGATCGAAAGGTCGGCGGTTCGAATCCCTGTGGCGGGGTGCGCTCCCGCTGCTCGGTCCCAGCGCCTGCCAACCTAGCAGTTCGAAAGCACCTCCGGGTGCAAGTAGATAAATAGGGACCGCTTACCAGCGGGAAGGTAAACGGCGTTTCCGTGTGCGGCTCTGGCTCGCCAGAGCAGCGATGTCACGCTGGCCACGTGACCCGGAAGTGTCTCCGGACAGTGCTGGCCCCTGGCCTCTTGAGTGAGATGGGCGCACAACCCCAGAGTCTGTCAAGACTGGCCCGTACGGGCAGGGGTACCTTTACCTTTACCTTACAGAGATATTTAGCATGGTTTTGAGGTCATAAAGAGATACTTTCCAAAATGTTTTCACAATATTGGCCACTAGTGTATGGTGATTACTGCCACTCTTTTCCTTCCACGTAGTTCTGGTGTTTATGAGACATGGGGGCAGATCTGATATCTCAATCCCACTACTGCAGTGTGTGATAACATGTTTCTTTTTCTATGGTAGGGTTATACCAGTGTTCAGCTTTTTAAAAACGGTTTGGAAGGCAGCATAAAAAGTAACATCCCCATTCACTTTGGTAAGGCTTTCCACTCATTTACCATGCTGAGTGAAGGGTTTCTTATTTAATACAGTATTTGACTTTAATCAAAGCCAAGTGGTAATTCCTTCAGAGTTCCTCCTCCTCCTCCTCCTCCTCCTCCTCCTCCTCCATAGAACAGAACTAGTAGCAATGGGCGCAGCCAAGCTGTGAGGTAAATAGAAACAATTGCCTTGGGCCAGGGAATTCCTGCAGCTGCCATTGTACAGCTGCCATGACTGCCACAGTGGTGTCTAGTGAGATCTCCTAAGCTCTTGTGAGCTCACAGAGTTTATCACCAGAAGACACCACCACTGTGCAACCCCAGGAGGCCAGGCATTGGTGAGGATGGGGGGTGAAGTGGGGCGGAGGCACCTCCCTGTGAGATGTGGCCTCATGTGCATGTATCTGGGCTGGATGATTGTATTTAGCAGGACTGAAAGCCATGCTAGGAGTTAGATGTTCAAGGAAGCAAAACATCCAGGTTTGTGTTTCAATATACAGTGGTACCTCGCAAGACGAATGCCTCGTAAGACGAAAAACTCGCAAGACGAAAGAGTTTTTCGTTTTTTGAGTTGCTTCACAAGACGGATTTCCCTATGGGCTTGCTTCGCAAGACGGAAACGTCTTGCAAGTTTGTTTCCTTTGTCTTGCAAGTTTGTTTCCTTTTTCTTGAAACCGTGCATTCAGGGGGTGCAGTTGCTACTTGACAACTCATAGCGGTGTGGTAGCCTTTTTTTGAGGTTTCTGAAGACTTTGGTGATTTTTGAAGCTTTTCCAAAATCCGTGCTTCGCAAGACGAAAAAAATCGCAAGACGAAAAAACTCGCAGAACGAATTAATTTCGTCTTGTGAGGTACCACTGTATCTACACGCTTTCCTTCACTGTGGAAATGCAATGCATTTTTGTGAAGGTGAACTGTTATGTACTATGTCGCTCCCAATGCAGACCAATGACACCACTCTACCAGCATATCCTGGCTTTGGCATTTGCTGTAAAAGAGATAAATGAAGATCCCAAAATATTGCCAATATGTCTTTGGGTTTCCACATCTATAACAGCCATTTCAGTCCAAGCTGGACCTACCAAGCCTCCATGGACCTTCTCTCTAGCCAAGAAAGACTCCTCCCCAACTACAAGTGTGATGTTCAGGAGACTCCAAAGGTGGTCATTGGGGGGGCCAAACTCTGATTTATGTCTCCACATGTCAACCATCCTGTCTATGTACAAGATGCCAAGAGTAAGAGGTTTGCATGGAACATGGGTCATCATGAAAGCCATTTACAGTTGCCTTTGACTACGTCTCATTGGGTTGCATGCTGGTAATTGAAGAACAAAATATCAAGGGAATGGCAAGTAGTGGGTATAGGTTGGTATTTTTCAATAAAAAATGCAGGTTGTGGAAAATGTGTCTGCTTCCGTTCCACACCTCCTGAAAAACTCAGGTGGAAGAATTCCTCATTGGAGACTTTACTCTTGTGCAGGACTGTAACAAAACGTCTGCTGCCTGTGGTAGCACAACTGTGTGTTTGCTATGCCTACTGAAAAATCACTTATATATTTCCCCAATATAACTTTAACATTTATTTTAAAGAACAAAATTGGTAAAACAAAAGATATATCAGGAGATAAAACTATTTCAGGAAACAGTTAACTTATTAATTATTACATTAAATTTAGTTGATGTTACAGGCTTCAAAACAAGGTAGTAAACGTACAGCTTCTTTTTAACGGCAGTTGCTTATTTTCAGCTTGATGTTACAACTGGTAAACAATCTGCTCATTTCCAGTTGTGTTACTTCAGTTTCTTAAACCACATTGCATAGGTGTTACACTTTCAGACTTTGGTTCTTATACGAGGTAGTATTTCGGTCAGTTTCCCCACCTTCTATCAATCCCACTCCTGAGGTTCTCCAAATAGCACAACAGCACCAGGGGATCACCCAGCCCTCTTAACGGGTTTGTGCAATGCAGCATGACATCATGCCCATGATGCCATGAGGAGCTGGATGCCCCTTGAATATTGAGGGGGCTCAGCCCCCCCCAAAGTACATTGGTGGGGAGGAAACTGCCTCGGCCCCTAGGAGTTGGTGCACCTGGTATCCTCACAGCTCTACTTCTCCTTGATCAAACTTAGCCCTCCAGTTAACTTTTGCCTGAAAACTCTAACAGTACTCCACACACTGTCATGCTATCTAAGCTCAGAGGGTCCTTTCTCTAGCTATAGACATTTTCCTCAGGGTGGCTCCACCCCTTTGCTGACTGGCTGTCTTGGTAGCCATTTACCTGTTCTTTCCTTTATCTACATATGAAAGACAGCAAATTCTGCCATAAACATAACTGCACAATTCTTCTATTTGATGAAAATACATTAATACCTAAGTATTCTCCCAAACTGCAAATTATAAATTAAGAGATATACAGTGGTACCTTGGGTTACGAACTTAATTCGTTCTGGAGGTCCGTTCTTAACCCAAAACTGTTTTTAACCTGAGGCGCTTTCGCTAATGGGGCCTCCCACTGCCAGCGTACTGCTGGTGCACGATTGCCATTCTCTTTTTTTCTCTTTTATTTATTTTTATTGATTTTCAAAAAATAAAAACAAACAAACATACATACATCCTATTTAAATCTTGGTAACATTATTAAGTGACTTCCTCAAATTCCCTTGGTTGAATTTCATTATATATCATTTTAACAGTTTTCCAAAATCAAGTGTATCTAGACAGCTGCAGAATACAAAGTAACAGAGTCAGTGGAAACGGGAATTGAATGTTTCCTCTTTCATTGTGATGTCACAATGGAGTCTAGCCTTTCCCTCCCGGGAGGACCACAACAGAATGGAGGAACCTCTTTGCTTAACAACACAGTCCCGCAGGGTTTTTGACAATTAGAATATTTCCCCCCTTCACCCTGCAGAAGCAGAGCAAAAATTTAGCTTGCAAACTTTCGAAAGTCTTTTTTCCCGTTTAGGGCTTCGGTCCTTGCACACCAACTCCACTTTCTTTCAACAAAAGGAATCAACCTCCGTTTTTGAATCCCCTCCCCCCCTGCTAATCTTGATCAAATTGAGAGCTCTGTTCTTTACTTACAGTTCTGAATTTTAAGTCTTTTTATTGAAGGAATTGGCCGCTCACGATCGTCAGACTCGGAGCTTTGCGCGGTGAAGGAAGCAATCATTTCCGCTGTGCCGCGTCTCCAAACCTACTCGCTCTTGGAGCTCTTATGAGCTTACTGGGGAGTGGGGGAGTCGCAATAGGGCACCCATCTGATCACCAGGTCTTCAGACCGCCCGATCTGAGGTTTTTCTGGGGGACCATGACAATCTCACAGTCTCCCCCTGCTTCACAGCGCTGGGGCTCTTTTAGCCGAAAGAGCTCCTGTCTGCCATTATCGGGCGACCAACTATTGCCATTCTCATCCCAGGGCAAAGTTTGTAACCTGAAGTACTACTTCCAGGTTAGCGAAGTTTGTAACCCGAAGCGTTTGTAACCCGAGGTACCACTGTAAACAAAAAGCCGAATCCCCCTGGTTGATATATTGAAATTTGGATTGGGTGTTTTCAAATCAGCGTTTGTTATCATCTTTCCTCCCTTGATTTTAATAATGACCCTCTCTAGCTCATCTATGGCTCTTCTCCTGTGACGAATAATGACATTCAAGCCCTTTTCACCCACTGGATATTCCCAGATGGGACTCAGCAATACGAGGGGATCCTCCAGTTACTGCTGCATTTTCGTTGGGTGTGGATTGGTGTGCTTTTTCTCCATGATGACACTGGAGAGAGTTTTGTACAAAATGTTCTCCCCATGTTTGCCCAGAAGGGTATCTGCTTTGATTTTATAGAAAGTTTCCCTAAGGTTACTTCTTCTGGTGAGTTTGATGAAGTGGTGGAAGAAGGTTCAAAAACAATCAGCATTATTGTGGGAAGCACTGCCAATGTTGTAGTTGTGCATGGTGAAATTCATACAATTATGGTAATGAGAACAATACCCAGACTTGCAGAAACGAATGATGTGCCAATGCCAGGAAAGACAAAAGTCTGGATTATGACAGCCCAGATGGACTTCACCTCATTTCCCTTTCAAAGAGGTTGGGACATCACATTCCTCCATGGGGCTCTATCCTTTGCAGTTCACTCTAAGGATCTTCCAGGATTCCAGAAATTTATTCAGATGAGAAAGCCTACCTTGGAAAAAGAAGATGGCTTTCTCAGGGTTTTCTGGGAAGAGGCATTTAATTGTGGTTTTCCCAACCCTTCTTCAGAGAAGAAAGATGGCAAATTCTGCACTGGGGAGGAGAATATTGAGAGCCTTCCTGGGTCTGTTTTTGAAACGAGCATGACAGCCCACAGCTACAGCATCTACAATGCAATCTATTTTTTGGCACATGCTTTGCACACCATGCAGTCCACCAAATTAAATTGCAGAGCAATGGCAGGTGGAGCAAGACGGGAACTTACAGAACAACAGCCATGGCAGGTAATGTTGTCTTCCAGTTAATACAGATGTCTGTAATCAACTCTGGAGCTGAGCTAAAAGGGGGACTTTTCTGGAATACCTCTGTCAGTAGGGGAAACTCATTCCACTTTTCTCTCTGGGAGGAAGTAACTATCCACTAATGCTTAGGATAATATAATGGATGAAATTCTGCCATCACTTTAAAGTGGGTTCAGTTGTCCTTGGAATAGCAAAATGTGGCTATAGATTGCTAGGTACAGGATAACAAGCTATCACTATTTGTACAAAGGCAACCCTGTATCCCTGGAAAGTGATGAGCAGCTTATCTACACAGCTTATCCTCCTATCTGAAGGAACGTCCTGTCTAATATTTGTGGTATAAGGTCTATGAATTTAGGCCAAGACTTACTGTAATTCTTAACAGAACCACACCTTACCTTCACAATGAACATTACTACCATTGAAAATAACCTTCACAAAACATTTAAAATGAATATTGTGTTCTACAATGTCCCTGTTTTGTAAGTCCTCATGAGCAGGTCTTTTTTTCAGCCAGAACTCCCTGGAACTCTGTTCTCTCCCCTCTCAGGTTGGCGCTATTGCCATTCCAAGGGAACGAGGGAGGTGTTTGTGGTGAGTTCCAGCACCTCTTTTCTAGAAAATAGTACAGCTCATTAATTCCTTTTTCCTTTTTCGCTCCATCCATTTTTCGAGAGACTCATTAAAAACAGAGGGAGAAAGACACTAACATACCGTATTTTTCGCTCTATAACATGCACCTGACCATAACACGCACATCGTTTTTAGAGGAGGAAAACAAGGGAAAAAACATTCTGAATGAAACAGTGGATGTATCATTTTTGTGCTTCATGCTGTGGCCACAGACATGTGATCTGATGGTGAATTTGGGGTGACCCAATGCAAAAATCCTGAGAATCCCTGTGCATCCATGGTTTGTAACCACGTTTTTGCACCATTGCAGCCCCAGGCAACAGTGGGTGCGTGATTTTGGGGGGGCAGGCTGTAGCCATGGACATGCTATGTGCTCTGATGGTGAATTTGGGCTGACCCAATGCAAAGACCCTGAGGATCCATGTGGATCCATGGTTTGTAACCACGTTTTTGCACCATTGCAGCCCCAGGCAACAGTGGGTATGTGATTTGGGGGGGGGCAGGCTGTAGCCATGGACATGCTATGTGATCTGATGGTGAATTTGGGGTGACCCAATGCCAAAATCCTGAGAATTCCTGTGGATCCATGGTTTGTAACCACGTTTTTGCACCATTGCAGCCCCAGGCAACAGTGGGTATGTGATTTGGGGGGGGGGCAGGCTGTAGCCATGGACATGCTATGTGATCTGATGGTGAATTTGGGGTGACCCAATGCCAAAATCCTGAGAATTCCTGTGGATCCATGGTTTGTAACCACGTTTTTGCACCATTGCAGCCCCAGGCAACAGTGGGTGCGTGATTTTTGGGGGGCAGGCTGTAGCCATGGACATGCTATGTGCTCTGATGGTGAATTTGGGCTGACCCAATGCAAAGATCCTGAGGATCCATGTGGATCCATGGTTTGTAACCACGTTTTTGCACCATTGCAGCCCCAGGCAACAGTGGGTATGTGATTTGGGGGGGGCAGGCTGTAGCCATGGACATGCTATGTGATCTGATGGTGAATTTGGGGTGACCCAATGCCAAAATCCTGAGAATTCCTGTGGATCCATGCTTTTTAACCACATTTTTGCAACATTGCAGCCCCAGGCAACAGTGGGTGCGTGATTTTTGGGGGGGCAGGCTGTAGCCATGGACATGCTATGTGATCTGATGGTGAATTTGGGGTGACCCAATGCCAAAATCCTGAGAATTCCTGTGGATCCATGGTTTGTAACCACATTTTTGCACCATTGCAGCCCCAGGCAACAGTGGGTATGTGATTTGGGGGGGGGGGCAGGCTGTAGCCATGGACATGCTATGTGATCTGATGGTGAATTTGGGGTGACCCAATGCCAAAATCCTGAGAATTCCTGTGGATCCATGGTTTGTAACCACGTTTTTGCACCATTGCAGCCCCAGGCAACAGTGGGTATGTGATTTGGGGGGGGGGCAGGCTGTAGCCATGGACATGCTATGTGATCTGATGGTGAATTTGGGGTGACCCAATGCCAAAATCCTGAGAATTCCTGTGGATCCATGGTTTGTAACCACGTTTTTGCACCATTGCAGCCCCAGGCAACAGTGGGTGCGTGATTTTTGGGGGGCAGGCTGTAGCCATGGACATGCTATGTGCTCTGATGGTGAATTTGGGCTGACCCAATGCAAAGATCCTGAGGATCCATGTGGATCCATGGTTTGTAACCACGTTTTTGCACCATTGCAGCCCCAGGCAACAGTGGGTATGTGATTTGGGGGGGGGCAGGCTGTAGCCATGGACATGCTATGTGATCTGATGGTGAATTTGGGGTGACCCAATGCCAAAATCCTGAGAATTCCTGTGGATCCATGCTTTTTAACCACATTTTTGCAACATTGCAGCCCCAGGCAACAGTGGGTGCGTGATTTTTGGGGGGGCAGGCTGTAGCCATGGACATGCTATGTGATCTGATGGTGAATTTGGGGTGACCCAATGCCAAAATCCTGAGAATTCCTGTGGATCCATGCTTTTTAACCACATTTTTGCAACATTGCAGCCCCAGGCAACAGTGGGTGCGTGATTTTTGGGGGGGCAGGCTGTAGCCATGGACATGCTATGTGATCTGATGGTGAATTTGGGGTGACCCAATGCAAAGATCCTGAGAATCCCTGTGGATCCATGGTTTGTAACCACATTTTTGCACCATTGCAGCCCCAGGCAACAGTGGGTATGTGATTTGGGGGGGGGGCAGGCTGTAGCCATGGACATGCTATGTGATCTGATGGTGAATTTGGGGTGACCCAATGCAAGGATCCTGAGAATCCCTGTGGATCCATGCTTTTTAAACACATTTTTGCACCATTGCAGCCCCAGGCAACAGTGGGTGCGTGATTTTTTTGGTGCAGGCTGTAGCCATGGACATGCTATGTGATCTGATGGTGAATTTGGGGTGACCCAATGCAAAGATCCTGAGGATCCATGCTTTGTAACCACATTTTAAGTGGGGAGCGAAGGAAAAACAAAGAAGGGGCATTAGAGGGGTGTGCAGAGAAGCAGCTGGCTAAGAATGCAGGAGAGGGATTTAACGGGAGGGAGGAAAGAAAGGCAAAAGTTTTCCCCCACCCAAGCCAGCCATATCTCTCTCTCTCTCTCTCTCTCTCTCTCTCTCTCTCCCTCCCTCCCTCCCTCCCTCCCTCCCTCCCCCTCTCTCTCTCCCTCCCCCCTCTCTCTCTCCCTCCCTTCCCCCCTCTCTCTCCCTCTCCCCCAGCAGCACCGGAGCTTGCCTGGAGGGGAGGGGCTTTCCCTGCTCTTTGTTCCGTTTCAGCAAACACAGCAACGAAACAGAGGAGGGTGGGCAGTAAGACCCTGAGGCAGAATGCAGGAAAGCAGCCGCTTCCTCTTTTCAGGTTTCGCTTCTCCGTGCAGCGTGCAGCGCCGCGATTTGATTTTTGCATGATTTTTCGGCTCCAGGGACCACACATTCGCTCTATAACACGCACAGACATTTCCCCTTCCTTTTTAGAAGAAAAAATCTGCGTGTTATAGAAGGAAAAATACGGTACATCTTCTAAAGAGACTGTGAACTATGCCTCTTAAATATTAAAGATAAGCACTCTATTTCTACCAATATTACTAATATTTAATTATTTTTGGCATCTTCATTAATTTATTTTTCCCTCTTCAATCTTAGGTCCACCACTTTCTGGGAAGAGTTTCATTTAATAATAGTGTTGGGGAAGAAGTTTCCTTTGACCATAATGGGGAATTAGTAGCTGGATTTGATATAATAAATTGGGTCACATTCCCAAATCAGTCATTTCTGAGAGTCAAAGTTGGAACAATGGACCCACAAGCTCCCCCAGAAAAGAGGTTAACCATTCATGATGATGTTATTGTGTGGCCAAACTGGTTCAACCAGGTAAGAATTTATTCAAGGTTTTCTCCATATTTTTGCACAGTTTCCAAAAACTGCCTCATTTCAACACATTGAATCATCAATTATCAGAATCAGACTCAATCTGTGAAGGAAATATCAGGCTGTAGCACTGATAAAAGGAAAGCTATCTTGTTTCTAGGTCTATTTGCAGAAGTGTCTCAGCTATAAAGAAAGTGTCACTAGTCAATGACATTTGAGGAATACCAGTATGTCTTTTAATAAGTGTATGCATTATTATCCTTCCTTCCTTCTCAGGATTATACACAGGCTGCCAACCCATTCTGAGGCTGGGCTAGGGAACACATGGGCCAAAATCAATCTCTTTCAAACAATATGGCCGAAAGCAGAAAGGTTTACTCTTGATTGGAACCCACTGGTGAAGAAGACCCCTGCAGCCAGCATGACTGGACCCTCTACTCAGGAACTGGTGAATGGAGGGCTCAATCCTGCGCAGTTTGACTGCCCTCATGTATCCCCCTGCTTAGAACAGGCACACATATCCAAAGTGCAGTATGGGGCTATTTGAAAGCTCTGTTGCTAAGAGCTCCATGCTGCTCTTTGCAGATGCTGCCTGCCTTTCCTTCAGAATCAGCCCGATTCAGATTGGGATTTGGCCAGATCTGTTCCACAGCCCTAATTTGTACCCCACAAATTGCAACTTGTAACCCCCATTGCAAATCAGGTTTATTATCAAAATTTACATTCAACTGTTTGCAAAAGCAATTGAAATAGCTGCACTAAATGGATGCTTCAAGTGGTTTCCCCAAATTCAACTGAAAATGCAACTTCAACTGTCTTCTTCAGTCTCACTATTATTCACCCCCTGAATAGAATCCATCACAACAGCACAAATACACCTGATGCACACCTGATGTCTCACCTGATGCACACCTGATGCAACTAATCAAGGGCTTCAGGTGTGCTAGAGCTGGAACACATGAAACACATGAAACTCGCAAGGGGTTTATTGAGTGTCAAATTTTGTTGTATGTTAGCCATATTTCTAAGTCAGGAGAATGGTCCAAGAAGGTCAGAGAAGGGATCATCGCCCTTCACAAGCAAGGATACGAGTATACAAAAAGAAAGGAAATGCACTGAATGTTGCCAGAGAAAGTATTGGAAGCATAGTTCGCAAGTTCCAAATTAAAGAAACAGTGGTTAGACTACCTGCACAGGGCAGAATTTCAATAATTTCTATTGCAACTATACGTCAAAAACAATTCAGTGATTTCTATATTCATGAGATAGTGACCCAATAAGCTTTTTCCTGAACATTTTCTAATTTAATAAGATATTGCCATGCTAATCTCTGAAGAAGTTCAAATACTTACTAATATGGTTTTCATAAAGGCAAATGTACTGGAGTAATGGTAGAAGTTCCAATGCTGCAATTAGAGCAAGATTTAAGATCATCTTCAGATAAAACAAAAAACCTCTAGCAACCTATTGCTTAACTGTCATTTTTACTATTTGAAGATAAGTTCTAAACTATTTCCTTTTTTCATTTATGAACAGGCACAGCCCACTTCTCTGTGTAATGAGAATTGTCATGTAGGTTATAGAAAGAACAAGAAGGAAGGAAAGCCATTCTGCTGCTATGATTGCCTTCCGTGTCCAGAAGGGAAGATCTCAAACAAGGAGGGTAAGGAATGCATCACACACACACACACACACACACACACACACACACACACACCCCTGTCATGTTTTTTTATCTGTATATCAGAAGCTCCTTTCTTTTGTGGGAAAACAGTATGGAAGTAGCCGTTATATATTCTGGCATCTCTTAGATGCATTGTGCCATTTGGGGACTGAAGAACTTTTTTAATAAGATAAGATTTCCTTTTTCTTTTTCAGACATGGATGACTGTTTAGAATGCCCTGGAGATCAATATGCAAACAATGAACAGAATGGCTGCCTCCCCAAAGACAAAACATTCTTGTCTTATGGAGAACCGTTGGGGATCAGTTTGGCCACGTTTGCCCTCTTCTTTTCCTTCATCACAGCTTTGGTGCTTCAAATATTCACAAAGCACAGAGATACTCCCATAGTTAAAGCCAACAACCGCAACCTCACTTATATTCTCCTCCTTTTCCTCCTGCTCTCCTTCCTTTGTGCTCTGCTCTTCATTGGCCAGCCTGAGGAAGTCACCTGCCTCCTTCGACAAACTGCTTTTGGCGTGATCTTCTCAGTGGCAATTTCTTACATCTTGGCCAAAACTGTCATTGTGGTTCTAGCTTTCATGGCCACCAAGCCAGGGTCCCGAAAGAGGAAGTGGGTAGGGAAGCCATTGGGCACCCCAATTGTTCTTTCCTGCTCCCTTATTCAAGCCACAATCTGTAGCATATGGCTGGCAACCTCTCCCCCATTCCCAGACGTTGACATGCACTCAATGACTGAAGAAATAATACTAGAATGTAATGAAGGCTCCACTATCATGTTTTATTGTGTCTTGGGATTCATGGGTTGGCTGGCCATTGTGAGCTTCACGGTGGCTTTCCTAGCTAGAAAGTTGCCTGACAGTTTCAATGAAGCCAAATTCATCACCTTCAGCATGTTGGTCTTTTGCAGTGTGTGGCTCTCCTTTGTTCCAACCTACTTGAGCACCAAGGGCAAATACATGGTGGCTGTGGAGATCTTCTCCATCTTGGCCTCCAGTTGTGGGTTACTGGGCTGCATCTTTATCCCCAAATGCTATGTTATTTTACTGAGGCCTGAGCTGAACAGCAGGGAGCAGCTAATAAGAAGACAGTTTTAAATAATCCAGAAGTCTGAATCATGTTCGTAATTTTTGGTGTCTGTTATTGCTATTTTATTTACATGTATGTCATTAGAAATTAAGGATATTCATGCCCCTTGAAATTAAAGAATCAACAAATAAACAAATAATTGAAGAATTAAAAAGTAAATGATAAAAATGATCTGGAGCAGTGGTGAATACCTTAATTATTTCCATCACTGTCACTGATGAGGATCAGTACTGATTCTGTGGCAATGACTTTGAGCACAACTGGCCTGGGACATTACCCATATTGCAACAAAATGGGATCCATCTGTCAACCATCTACAAATCCACCTAACAGTTCCCTCATTCCACTCTGAAGATTGGGGGGGGGGAGTAACTTTGTCCAAAGCCTTACTAAAATTAAGATACAATATGTCCACAGCACTACACTAACCATTTCTGTAAGGAAATGTCATACTCTTTATTGCACCTGCATCTGGATCCTGCATTATTTTACGTATTTCTTTTCTCCCCTTAACTGGTATACAAGGAAACCCCCCTGTGGTACAAAATCCTGAAAATCATGTCTTCATTGGTGACACATGCACAGCTGGGGGAAATAGTGCAGGTGTGATTGAGGAAGAGTTTTGGGGAAACTAGGAAGTTCAGATCAAGAGTTTGCAGCTGGACTGCTTGCTTCCCTGTGACACTCGCAATTATAAGAGAACTACTCAATAACAAATATGCATCATTATTTTGATCTTACTAAAAGTCACAGAGCTCAATGCTCTAAGGAGATAAATTTGGAACTAATAATTATCTCAAATTGCTGGGATTTATCATTCATCTTCCCAAATCCCCTGTACACTTTTTCAGGCCATGAACACAATCAATGTCAGTGTGTGAAAGTGTATATAAATTAAATCCTGTGTCAATCAGAGCCCACATGAGAAATTCTGAACATGCAGGTTTTCATGAATTAGATCATTGGCATTTTCCCTTTATCAAAATAATCCAGAGTCATTCAATGAGAGTTCCTGTAATGCAGTTTATGGAGGATGAGATACAAATATGACTTTCAACATCCCTGTTGGCCCCAAGATGGTTGGAACATTTCTGCTGCAGATTCTTCTCTTCCTGTGGCTACAGTTGCCTCCCACTGAGAGCAAGGAACACTCTGCTAGATGCACCATGATGGAGCCTTTCCAGCTTCCATACCAGAATTATCAGAGAGGGGACCTAATCATTGGAGGAATTGTTACCTATTTCGGCTTTTTATTTGAAGAAATGGATTTCCATGAGCACCCAAACACAAAGCTTATAGATGAACTTCTGTAAGGAAAAAACTCTATCCTTCATAGCGTACCCTTGGTGAGCTCATGTATGCTACAATTACACCAAACATACAGTGGTACCCTCAGAACACGTTTCCATGTGGCTTTTTTCAAGTAGGAATGTTAAACATATATTTTCTTCTTTTTACATTGTCATCTTGGTATCTTCTTCTTTGTTGCTTTATTCTGCTTCTTGGGGTTTCTGTTTTCTGCCTGTTCTGCTTTCTCATCACATGAACCCATGGCTCTCACCACTTTCTCCCAACTTCATCCTCATCCTCCCTCTGTGTTTCCTTTCACACCATTTTCTATTTTCCTTTGCAGCAAAGCTTTATCTTCATATTCACAATCACTATCATTTAATCTGACAGTCACAGATGAATGTGACATATGAATAACATAGAATTCGGATTATAGTTTCTGCTATACAATGTAAACCCTATTGAGTAAAAAAAAAAGTATTGATTCTGAGTTATTTGCAGAGTAGACCCACTGAAATTAATAAACCTAATATAGTCAGATCTATTAATCCTAATGGGCCTTCTCTAAGTATGGCTAATATTGGCTACAGTATTTTTTGTACAGCCACAATTTTATTTGAAGGAGGGAAGGAGGGAAACTCAGTTACTATGAAAGAATAGAATTTGTTCCATCTGATGTGCTCTGGTCTCTACTCCCCACCTACACCAAGCACTTACTATCTGAGAGGCACCAGTCAGAATTTCTAACTTGGGGACTTCTATTCCAGTGAGTGTCTGCTGGCCTCTGAGAGGAAATAAGGAGTTAAGAGAAGGATGTGGCAAACAGGTCCCCCTTCGCATAGGAGGAATGGCGGTTTGCTTTAGCCGCCTGTGAAGACCCTTTAATATATGCACCAGTGGTACACCTGCAGATCAGAGATTTATTTACATATGTGAGTTTCAGGATATGAATGCTCTGCACAAATTAAATGCTTTTTAGATGCAATATTCTTAAAGCTGACTGAATATTGTCCATGGGGTCAACTATCAACTGTCGAGACAAATAATGGATATATAGTTTGTTTGTTAACTTATTTGTTTTATTTAATCTTTTGGGATTTGCCAGAGAGAGCCAGAAAGTTACCAATGTGCTTAAGAGGGAGAGGAGGAGAATACCTCTGACAAATAGTAAAGTGGTACCTCGGGTTAAGAACTTAATTCTTTCTGTAAGTCCGTTCTTCACCTTTAACTGTTCTTAACCTGAGGTACCACATTAGCTAATGGGGCCTGCCGCTGCACCGCCACCACACGTTTTCTGTTCTCGTCCTGAAGCAAAGTTATTAACCTGAGGTACTATTTCTGCGGTAGGGGAGTCTGTAACCTGAAGCATCTGTAACCCAAGGTACCACTGTGTAACTCTTTTATTAGTGACACACTGAAGTACTACCAGAATATTCTCTCCCTGGTGTTTGCTGTCAAAGAAATAAACGGGAACCCTAATATCGTACCAAATATGACCTTTGGGCTTCACATCTATGATAGCTACTTAAATGCAAGGATGACTTATCAGAACACTCTGAAACTTCTGTCCATCACAGAAAGGATTGTCCCCAACTTCATATGTGAGAAGAAAAGTATGGTAGCTTTTATTGGGGGACTTGACTCTGACATCTCTCTCCACATGGCTACTGTCTTAGGCGTCTACAAGATTCCACAGGTATAGTAAATGTGGGGACTGTGAAGCTCTTTTGCCTCGGGTACAATAATTATCTTCTAGGTTCTCAATGCTTTCTTTTACTTTGGTTCATTTTTCTGAAAAAGGAAGTGTGAGAGGAAAATATATAAATGATACAAAAGCATCTGGGGGAGTTTTGCACTAGGGGTTGGAGGAGAGGGGCTTTGGTGCTTGCCAGACTTTGTCTCCCATGTGTCACTGGGAAGCAGCAGGGAGGTTGGCACTGGGCAAATGCAGCAGCAGGAGTCTTCCTCCTGCTCCCAGGAAGCTGCCCAAGGCCAGCTGCAAGAGCTCAGAGAAACCCTGCTCCTCCTAAGCAGTTCTGGCTAATCCACAGATTTCCCAGCTATTTTTCCTAATGTAATATATTTTTTTATTTCATTTTCACTGATGTATTCACTTTTGTGACCAGTGCCATTTTAATATAAATCTTTGCTTTTGGTCAGAGAAGTCATTTGCAAAATTCAGAGAAGTACAAATGTCAGAGGACAGCTGCATTTTGCTCACCAATTGTTTCAGGAATTGTGAATCAGGTGGGTTTGTTTTTTTTAATTATTAAGATGTTCATTGAACTCAATTCCTCTCCTGTCCCTAGTTGTGTCTCATCACAAAAGTTCCAACTAAGCAAGGGAGTTGCTTGTCCTGATTTTGTCCACTGGCCCCGACCACTTTTGCTCAATGGTCAAGGAGTCCAGGACGTTCTGGAGAACCACAGGTTTCCCACTCATGAAATATACCATGATTGTCACGGCCTAAAATTGGCCGCTGTTTCTTTAATATAAAAGGAACTGAGTCGGTATGAGTCAGCAGCATTCAATGAATTGGCAAAGTCTTCATGACTCATGCAACCTTTTACCTACATATGCCTGTATGTATAGAGTGGTCATTGATTGTGTGTGGTGTGGGTTGGTAGAAAGCTGGTTGCGTTTGATATGTATAGAGCTGTCAGTCGTGGTTGGAGAAGACTTTTTAAGAATAAAAGCAGCATTCTGCAAAGTACTCTTTCTCAAGGACTCTTTGTGCCAGGACCAGGCAAAGGAGGTCAGAACGTTTTCTTTTTCAAACATGGACAATGATGTCCAAGGACAAAAGAGCTTCTGAACTGACAATCCCTCCACAGTTCCATTGAGCTGTACTTCTTTCTTCCCAAGTAACAAAACAAGTAGGTATAAGTCCAGATCTTGAATGATTATTGTGGTGTACATCACCGCAAAGTATAGGAAAACTTGATGCCTTTATTTGTAACCGTATGCTAAAAGGTAAAGGTAAAGGTACCCCTGCCCGTACGGGCCAGTCTTGCCAGACTCTAGGGTTGTGCGCCCATCTCACTCAAGAGGCCGGGGGCCAGCGCTGTCCGGAGACACTTCCGGGTCATGTGGCCAGCGTGACATCGCTGCTCTGGCGAGCCAGAGCCGCACACGGAAACGCCGTTTACCTTCCCGCTAGTAAGCGGTCCCTATTTATCTACTTGCACCCGGGGGTGCTTTCGAACTGCTAGGTTGGCAGGCGCTGGGACCAAACGACAGGAGCGCACCCCACCGCGGGGATTCGAACCGCCAACCTTTCGATCGGCAAGCCCTAGGCGCTGAGGCTTTTACCCACAGCGCCACCCGCGTCCCATCAACCGTATGCTAGAACTCTCCAATTCTTGTGGGATTGATTTCTTCCTCCAGATTGCTTACTGTGTATTAGCTCCAGTGAGAAACCCAGAGTTGCAGCCCCAGACATTCTACCGAACGTTGCCCAATGAGAAATATCAATATGCAGGGATTGTTATGCTACTTCTACATTTCCAGTGGACATGGGTAGGAATTGTGGCATCCGATGATGAAAATGGAGAGACCTTTATGCAAACCTTAGTGCCAATGCTTTCTCAGCATGGAGTCTGTACGGCTTTCAATGAAAAACTACCAGCCTTATCTCAGGGTCTAGATAATTTCAGTTTCTTAGAACGCGTTCGGGCCAAGTCCTCTTTCCTGGTGGCCTCAGAAGTCAACATATTGGTTCTGTGTGCAGAACCTCAGACCATTACAGTTGTGAAATGGATGCAATATTTCTATTCATTAGCTGAAGACATTGCAGAGAAGTCTACAGGCACCGTGTGGATTTTTACAGCCCAGTGGGCTTTCACTTCAGAAACAATGCAAAGGTATTACGATATACAAGTCTTTGGTGGTGCCTTGTCTTTTGCAATTCACACAGAGGAAGTCCAGGGATTTAAAGACTTCCTTCAGACCCTGAACCCCAACTCTCCAAATGGAGATGGGTTCCTCCAGGCTTTTTGGCAACAGGCATTCAGCTGTTTATTTTCTGCTTCCAATGGGCACAAGGAAAACAGAAAGACCTGCACTGGCCATGAGAGTCTGGAGAGCCTTCCTGGGCATATTTTTGAAATGACCATGACTGGCCACAGTTACAGTATCTATAATGCGGTTTATGCCATTGCACATTCTTTACATCAGATGCACTCATCCAGGTCAAAACGCAGAATGGTGGCAGGCAGAGGTGGGCTCGATCCTCCAAAACTGCAACCTTGGCAGGTGAGATTTCCTGTTCAGAACAAAGCTTTGCAAAGTTGATCAAGAGAAAGGAGAATTGTGAAAAATTAAGAATTTGTTTAAAAATACTAAGGTTGTTTCTACCCATGACTGCCCACCCATTCTGTCCACCAACTATTTTCTAGAATCTGCATTTGTTCCTGCAGTAAATAGGAACATATAGGGCTATTTTCAAATGTGGTTACCTGGTCTGTTTTTTAACTCACTCCCAGTGATATTCATTGATTGTATTGGAACTGCAAGTTACGGTCACTTTACGTTGGTGGGGAAAAGTAAACAAAGAAATGGAGATCAGGGAAAGCCCACCATGAGCTGCCCCCCATTCCTTTGCCCCTTCTCAAACCTTGCAGGAGGGGCAGTTCCAGGGCTTCCTGACATGGCACCATTTTGCCTTTGCACATGGACCCCAGAGCTGAACCCTCACGCAAGTGGCAGGCCAGCTGTACTTGCTAGAAATACTTATGTTCTCCAAATGTTGTAGACTGCACAGTTTTTGACTACTTTCCATTGTGTGAAATATGTGGATTGATACTTTCTCCTTTCTATAATCCATAAAAGCTCTCCTTTTAAAACTTTGCCTTTGTTTTCTTCTGTCTAGCTGCACTCGTTCTTGAGGAGTATCTCCTTTAACAACAGTGCTGGTGACTTAGTGTCCTTTGATGAGAATGGGGAGTTAGCAGGTGGATTTGATATTATTAACTGGGTTACTTTTCCAAACCAAACCTTCTCCCGAGTGAAAGTAGGAAAGATAGTTCCACAAGACTCACAAAACGTAGACTTCAGCATGGATGAGGGAGCCATCACATGGCACAGATCTTTTAATCAGGTGGGACCATTGGATTTTTAAAAATGTGGTATTGTAGGAGTAAATTATACTGACCCAAGTGAGATTTACATCTCAGAAGACAAGGGGAGGCTATGTTACCCATATGTTTTGAAAGATTTAATGTCTTGTGGTGCTTCTCTGAGCCTAATAATGTATGTGCTTCCTATTTTACCTTCTCATTCACTCCCAATATTTACATTACAGTTTATTTATTTATACAACACGCCTTTCTGGAATAATGTTAATCAGCCAGCTGATCTCTTTTTGGTTAAAACTGTGTTGTTTACAAGGCACAAGAGAGCTACATTTTCTCCTCTTTTTATGGCTAGGTGCTGCCCCTTGCCTTGTGTAATGATCGCTGCCAGCCAGGCTACAGCAGGAAAAAGAAGGAGGGGTTGCCATTTTGTTGCTATGATTGTGCTTCATGTCCACATGGAATGATTTCAAATCAAATGGGTAAGAAACATAATCTGCTAATTTGTAAAATGCTTCCTAATATATATTTCAACATTTTTCTTCTATTAGTTCAGTACTCCTAAAGAGTGCGGAATCGGGTGGCGCTGTGGGTTAAACCACTGAGCCTCTTGGGCTTGCTGATCAGAAGGTCGGTGGTTCGAATCCCAGTGACAGGGTGAGCTCCTGTTGCTCGGTCCCTGCTCCTGCCAACCTAGCAGTTCGAAAGCACATCAAAGTGCAAGTAGATAAATAGTACCGCTCTGGCGGGAAGGTAAACAGAATTTCCATCTACTGCTCTGGTTCGCCAGAAGCGGCTTAGTCATGCTGGCCACATGACTCGGAAGCTGTACGCCAGCTCCTTCAGCTAGTAAAGTGAGATGAGCGCCACAAGCCCAGAGTCATCCACGACTTGACCTAACGGTCAGGGGTCCCTTTACTTTTTACTCCTAAAGAGAGCAGTAACTGCACTGATATCTGGAAGAAAGAACAGATAGTTCGGGAAACTAGATCCAGAACTTTTACAAGTGAGATCTGTAGAAATGGGTGTGGAATGTGTCTAGTGTAATCTGCCTGCCTCCTACATGCTACATCATTAGGACTGGATAGTTTTAGGTGTGTGAGCCGAAAATGGTCTCCTTACCCAGAACAGTCCTCAGCCCAGCCTCTGAGCTGAACGTACCTGTTCTCAAGAATTCTCCATCACCATGAAGATCTCTCTGGGTTCTTTCCAGTGAGTCTGCTCTGTCCAGATGAAGGACAGAGTAGATGAACAATCCATGCAACTTAGGCCCATCAAAATGTAGAACCTATTGCGGATTATGCATAGTGGCTGAAAATTGTACAAACTATTGTTAATATCTACTTATCTCTGATACATTCACCAACTCATTAATGCCCTATTTGTCACAACTCATATTTCACTCATTGTTTCAGATATGGATTATTGTTTCCAATGCCAAGATGACCAATTTCCAAACAAGGACAGAGATCAATGCATCCCCAAACGCCAACATTTTCTTTCCTACGCAGAACCTTTAGGGTTCGTTTTAGCTTCCTTAGCTCTGGTCTTTTCTCTGGTCACAGCCTTGATACTTGGCGTCTTCTCTAGGAATGGGGACACTCCCATTGTCAAAGCCAACAACCGGGACCTCACCTACACTCTGCTTCTTTCCCTCTTGCTCTGCTTCCTCTGCTCCTTGCTGTTCATTGGCCAGCCTCACCCAGTGAGCTGCTCTTTACGACAAGCTGCTTTTGGCATCATCTTCTCCATTGCTGTGTCTTGTGTCTTGGCCAAAACTATCACGGTGGTTCTGGCTTTCATGGCCACCAAACCAGGATCCAGGATGAGGAAATGGGTGGGGAAATCTCTCACAAACTCTGTGCTTCTTGCTTGCTGCTCCGTTCAAACCAGCATTTGTGCTGCTTGGCTCTGTACGGCTCCTCCATTCCCAGATGTGGACATGAACTCTCTGCTGGAGGAAATGATTGTGGAATGCAACGAAGGTTCTGTCGCGATGTTTTATTCTGTCCTGGGTTATCTGGGATTCCTGGCCATGGTCAGCTTCACTATGGCTTTCCTGGCCAAGAGGTTGCCGGACAGTTTCAACGAAGCCAAGTTCATCACCTTCAGCATGTTGGTGTTCTGCAGCGTTTGGCTGTCCTTTGTTCCCTCTTATCTGAGCACCAAAGGAAAGCAGATGGTGGCTGTGGAGGTCTTTTGCATCTTGGCCTCCAGCGCAGGTTTGCTGGGTTGTATCTTTTCCCCCAAATTGTACATAATTCTTCTGAGGCCCGACTTGAACAGCAAAGACCACTTAATTCTGAGGAGCAAATAGGAATGAATTTGTGTTGATGGTTTTAATTATTGTATTGTTTGCTGGCATTTATTGAATGAAAAGCAGAAGAAGTAATTCCTTGGATTTCTCAACACTCATCCTTTTCATCTTTTTCATCCCTCTCTTGTCATTGGCTATTTCTATACAGCATTTTCTACAAGTGAATCTGTGCTGAAAGTGGTCTGCAGAATAATCTAAGTCTAAACACAGTAATACATAAGAACACAGGAAGAGCCTAGTGGATCAGGCCCATAGCCCTTCTGGTCCATCCTCCTGTTCTCACAGTGGCCACCCAGATGCCCCAAAGGGAAAGCTGCAAGCAGGATTCAAGCACAAGAACACTTTCCCCTCCTTTGGTTTCCAGCAACTCGTATTCAGGAACATGGCTGCCTCCAACTGTGGCATCAGAGCTGAGCCATCCTGGCTAGGAGACATCAATAGCCCTCTCCTCTGTGAATTCATCTAGGGCTCTTTTAAAGCCATCTATTCTGGTGGCCATCCTTGCCCCCTGTGGGAGTGACTTCCATAGTTTAATTATGTACTGTATATACAGCAACCATGCAAAATAAGACATGAAACCAATGGAATGTAACAGTGGTTAAAACATTAAATGAATAGATGATTAAAACTTTTATCATCAACAATGCACGGTTCATTTATCAGTTTTTTTCCAAAATATCTTGTGTATTTGTGCTTTGAATATAGAGCAATGTTCTCATGCAGGGAGGGACGCAGGTGGCGCTGTGGGTTAAAGCCTCAGCGCCTAGGACTTGCCGATCGAAAGGTCGGTGGTTCGAATCCCTGCGGCGGGGTGCGCTCCCGCTGCTCGGTCCCAGCGCCTGCCAACCTAGCAGTTCGAAAGCACCTCCGGGTGCAAGTAGATAAATAGGGACCGCTTACCAGCGGGAAGGTAAACGGCGTTTCCGTGTGCGGCTCTGGCTCGCCAGAGCAGCGATGTCACGCTGGCCACGTGACCCGGAAGTGTCTCCGGACAGCGCTGGCCCCTGGCCTCTTGAGTGAGATGGGCGCACAACCCCAGAGTCTGTCAAGACTGGCCCATACGGGCAGGGGTACCTTTACCTTTACCTTTTCTCATGCAGGGATTTTGGAGGATGTTGAGTCTGAATTCCTTTTCTCTTGGCATGTTTTGAAACTTTTTGTCTTGTAGCCCTTGAAACAGCAAGCTAGTGGCAGCTGCTGCTCATGGGGACTTTTAGGGGTCAGGGATTGTACTGAGGAGGGTTGCATTCAGCTTCCTTGTAATTCCTTGTATTTCTCAACTCTTATTCTTTTCATTCTTAGAAATAGCCTCAAACTTACATCTGTAATCAATAAAGCTGAGACCAATTTTTAACTCCATAAAGTTGTTCTGTCACTTTGTTTTCCTGCCAATACACTGATCTTCCATTTGTAAGGTGCTAAAGGTATATACCTTCATGGGAACACTTCAGCAGTGTGAAACACGTACCGGTAACTTCTGCTGAGGCTATACTTTATACATTTAGGTAAAAGCTATATTGTATTTATTTATATGTAATCAAGAAAGGCTGCTGATCGCAGAATGTAGCTGCAAAAGCCTGTATAACATGGCAGAACATTATGCCTTTGCACATTATGGACAATTAAGAACATTATGGACAATTAAGAGGTTGCATTTTTAATCCTTTCTGTCATCCTCCACCTGTGGATACACATGTCTGTACACGTCCATCTGGCTTCACAATGTGAAGTTGCCACATTTCCAAATGGGGCTTCAAAACAATTGAATGACATTTGTTACCCGCTGGTCCTCATCTGCCTACAAATGAGACCCAGGTTCTCTGAGTTTATCTTCTCCATGTAGGGCAGATACAGAGTGGCTGGACTGAAGAACATTTCAGCTGTCAGGAGAACCTACAAAACCCCGCACAAAGTGCTTTTCAAGTGCTGATGATGTTCTGATAGTTCAGGCTTGCAAAGCTGTGTTCATGAAACTATGAAAACCCCAACAAGCAGCTCTTGGGTTCCTTGCATAGCTCCATATGTAGCTTTGTGAGGCCCCAAAGATCAGCTGATAGCAGGGGCTTGCAGAGCACCATGTTTGCTGAGTTTCAGCCCCAAGGACCAGCTGATGATTCATGTGGGGAAAATGGGTTCTCTGATGTCTCTGTGATATCAAATGATGGAGAGGTATGCTGCTCCATCCCTATGTCACCTATGGCCCACGGGGGATGTGGGAGATGAGGATCCAGGTCACCTCTCAGATCAAGTGCCCCATAAGATCACAAGATCAACCATGTTGTTTAGAATAAAGCTTTAGGCAGGCATAGGCAAACTCGGCCCTCCAGATGTTTTGGGACTACAATTCCCACCATCCCTAGTTAACAGGACCAGTGGTCAGGGATGATGGGAGTTGTAGTCACAAAACATCTGGAGGGCCAAGTTTGACTCTCCATAAACTTATTGCTCTCCCTACTAAGAGGACCAGCTGAGACTTTGGCTGTGATTTGATAAACATGCTCCCCACCCCTAAATCACTGAGAAGCTGATTAAGTCTCCTTTAATTATCAAAGAAATCATGATCATTTCTTTGACTCTCTGGGGAGTTCCTGTAGCTGCATGAAAACTATGAATCAAGGCTGGGAGATACTATTAATATCTCCTGTGATGTTCAGAGCTTGGCCTTACACCAAGGGCTCTGTCAGACTGGTCACTGATTCTATTTCCTGCAAAAATCTGGCTTTCGTAACCATTCCAGTGAGACTTTGCTACTCAGTATCACTCAGATGACAATGTCCAAAGAGATGAATTGTTGCCTAAAAAATTCCTCTTGCTCCTACCATGCTGTGTGCAGGATGGTACTTTCCTTGATGTTGGCGTCCATGCTGCTTCCTCCAGATGAGTGCAAGGCTGCAGTTGCTCTGTGTTCCATCCGTGACCCTCTTCCTATTCTTCACAAATATTTCCAGTCTGGAGATGTTGTTATTGCTGGCATTATGTCTCAAATCTATATAACTTCAAGCATAGCCTTCAATGAACCTCCTACAATTGAACTCTTCGATGACATTCTGTAAGGAAGTGTGTGTGTGTGTGTGTGTGTCTGTGTCTGTGTCTGCTTTAAAACCGTATTGTATATCTGTAATAAATATATTTCTGCATTTGACATATGATGAAGGTGAGGCTCATTACACTAGTGGTCAAAATTGTGGAAAACTTTAGGAAAAGCTGTATTTCTAAGGGCTGATGGCTCATAAGAAAAGTATTAAATTAGAATGAACCTCTGCAGTATATCATTAGAAAGATAATCTAATGCAGAATATAATGCCAAAAGCTGTGCTGAATAGCCCTGACCTGAATCCAACATAATATCTGTGGAGCTGATTAAATAAACTTTTAGTCAGAAGCAACAAAAGAATAAAGCACAATTTTTAGAAACAATCTTGGTTTCACGTTAAAACACCTGGTGAATTAAAATATTTTGTTTACTCCATGGGATGCCACTGTAGAGCTGCAATTGCAGCAAAAAGTTTCTATGCTAACATAAATGGTGAAAAGTTATGAAATACCCTTTATCATGGTTTTGTGTCCATAACTTTTTGTTTTGCTATTTGCTTGCTTTGGTGATCCCTTGTAGCTGAGCAAGATTGTCTTCCATGAAGATGGTTTTAACAGTGAGTCCGTATGTGACTGTGGAGACCAATTCTGGATCCACATGTCCTTCCATAGTGAGGACCTCGATCTCCAGGCGGGAGTTGGTCAGGGTGAGGGTTTGCCAAATATGCCTTCCTCTTTGCATGTTTCTCACTTCCATCCTGAGTTCAAGTGCCTTCAATGTCCTTTACACCTTTGGTAAAAGCTGTTCTCCCAGCCAGTATTTCCCAATTGTCTGTGTTTATACTACATTTTTTTTTTAGATTGGCCTTGAGACAGTCTTTAAACCTCTTTCGTTGACCACCAGCATGGTGCTTTCCATATTAAAGTTTGGAATAGAGTAGTTGCTTTGGAAGACGATAATCAGGCAAAATGACCTGTCCAACAAAGTTGATTTTGAAGAATCATTTCTTCGATACTGGTGATCTTTGCTTCACCCAGTACACTGACATTAGTTTGCCTGTCTTCCCAAGCGATGTGTAGAAAATTTCAGAAACACCGTTGATGGAATCTTTCAAGGAATTGGAGATGGCATTTATAAGTGGTCTCTGTTTCACAAGAATAAAGTGAGGTTGGTAGTACAACTGCTTTGTAAACAACCATTTTGTTCTCCATGCAAATGTCCCGGTTCTCAAACACCCTGCAGGAGAAAGTGCACTTGCAGACCTCAGACGGTGCAGGATTTTGGCATCAATGTCAGCCCTTGTGGAAAGATAACTGCCCAGGTAGGCGAAGTGATCAACACTTTCCAACCTTACACCACTGAGTTTGATTAGTGACGGTACATAGAGGTTGTTTTGTTCTGTCGGTGAAGCACTTTGGTTTTTGGGATGTTGTGTGTGTAGGATCAAGGCAATGGAAATAATAAATAGAGTTGGGGCAATAACACAACCCTGTTAACACCTGATCCCACTGTGAATGGTTCACTTTGAGAGCCATGGTTATCTGCGATTGTTGCAGTCAAATAATCATGGAGGAGATGAATGATGTTCACAAATTCATCTGGGCAGCCAATTTTCAGAAGGACAGTCCACAGGGCATTACGATTCAGTGTCAAAGGCCTTAGTCAGGTCAATAAACGCCATATACAGGGGTTGGTTTTGCTCTCTGATTTTTCTTGTAGCTGTCAAGTGGTGAAAATCATGTCCACTGTCCTCCTAGAAGGTCAAAAACCATTTTGGGATTCAGGAAGGGTAGCCTTGGATATTGTTAGGAGACGGTTTCCTAAGATC